>NC_034189.2:43849597-43964597 GCF_002021735.2 Oncorhynchus kisutch
CGCACACACACACACACACACACACACACACACACACACACACACACACACACACACACACACACACACACACACACACACACACACACACACACACACACACACACATACACACACCTCCTTGAACCGGCCTTAGTACGCCATAGAACTTCATTTAGCTTGTAATTTGTTCTTATGCGAGCCTAGTTTTGTGCAACAACTTTGAATTCACTCCTGCTTAAAGATACAACAATACCCACCTTGTGCTTCCAAAACGCCCCAGCCAGCTGAGAGGAACAACAGCATCATCCACCAGAACAGTGAAAAACAAGGAGGTGGAAATAGAAGATCTACACAGCTGTACTAAGAGGACAGAGGCTTCTCACCCGCCCTGATACTTCCTAGCTAACGAGCATGCAGAGGAACAGCCAGATGCACTCGCTCCAATAGTTAGTCATTAGCGTCTAGCCCTGTGTGGATGAAACCACAGCAATGTTGTTGTGAGTTCCCCACCCCACTGGTGGTGGCAGGGAGCTCGTTCCGTTCCAGTCCCCTCCACTGGTTGCACACATAGGACACAGCCGTAAGGGAAGGGGGACCTTTGAAGGGGGGGGACAGCTGGAAAAGCAGGGGCTGCTACTCTCTTGAGCTGTTAGGCATGGCAGGGGGGCTGAATGCAATGGCTGAGCTCCAATTCCCCCGAGTCCATCTATGGATCATGTATGGAATGGCTATGGAACGCTGGTACCTCAGAAATGGTGCTCCCTCCTCACCACTTGGGAGTTCTCTTCAGACTCTAATTCTAGTCTCTATGAGCACATTTACAATACAGTAAACAGGAAAGCCAGTTGACTTTGACAGTGCTTAGTGTACACAACTCATTTGTTACAAAACAATTCAACATGCTTGTCAGAGCCATGACCCACTGGGTGAATTAAAGGGGTCAAATATATACTATGGCTGCTCCCTTAACAACCTCAGGAAGAAAAATGATCTTGTCCAATTTTATCCTCTCCGCTGTACGTACTGTAAACGTTTGCCAGAGAACCAATCAATATCGGTCAGTTTGTGTTTCATAATCGCTCTTTTCACACTTGGCTAAGGACTACAGTAGACTAGGAACTACATCTCCCAAACCTGTTAACCATCTCAACTCCTGTTCCACCCCCCAGCTCTGGGTCCCACATGGTCCCAGATATAAGATATAAAGACAGGGTCCGACCAGGCTGCCTCCCTCCACACTCTTAGTGTGTTTTCCACTACTCACATATTATCATATCCACTCTGCGCCTGAAAACATGTTTACCCTCGACACAGGTAGACCTCATGGCCGGAGATACTGCCAATAGGATGAGTACAAATTGTCACTCAGAATGAGTTGTCCTCAACACATCAATTCCATTTGATTTCCCAGTGAAATCAGGAAATCAATTCAACTTCCATGCCAACTGCATAGAGCTGAAACAAGCTTACTGTATGCAAGTTGATTCTTACCTTGCCTTTCAGTAGCGCATTGTCATAGGTCTCAATCATGTTTGAGCTCGCTTTAATAGCGGGATGAGAATAGAATTGTAAAATGGTCGTGTACTGCAATCGAGTTATTCCATTTGCTTTGAACATCTCTATTCAACCAATCATCAGACGATGTGCAAGAAAACACTTCCTGTTATCTAACTATAATCTTATTCAGGTTGTCATGCTGTGGTCACTATAATCATATCACTTAACAACTTGGCTTAGGTAGTAATTCAATTGCTTTGAAAAGTGTAAAAGTCTTGCAAGAAGAAAGGTTAACTGTAGCATACCAATGACTGTCATGTAGGGTAGGCTATTACTCTACTGTGATATAAAGGACACGTCTACAATGTCGCCTTCAGGCGGACTGACGGTTCGCTAAACAAAGTATAGAATGTATAGAGGGAGGATCAACATCTTCATCTAATCATGGCTATTCCAGACTCTCAAATCCGAGCTGGAAAAAAAAATCTATTGACTCATGACAATATTCAACCTATAGGTTCTGTTCTCTCCTATGTGATGTATTGTGTGGGAGTGTGGGAGTGTTACTGTTTGTCAGGGCAGCCCTTGTCTAAATAGCTTTGGGATGGCTCGGCTAATACGGTGGGCGTATGCACCTTTTTCATTCTGTTCAATGAGCGAGGACAAATTGCACAAATTGAAGCAAAAGAATATGTTTGTTTCCATGGTAACGTACACACAGAGCCTCAAGTGTTCCCGAGATATGCAGAAAGCATCACCATGGCAACCTTCGAACGAACGCTCAATCGCTAAACTTGCCCACGCTACTGACCTCACTGAATGGACATATAGTAAAGAAAGCGCATCATCAGTTGAATCAATGAGCATGTTTTCATATTAGAAGACCAACTGGAATGTTCCATACGCTCTCTCTCATTTCTCAGCTAAATGCGGTGACCTAAAATCATCTTCAACAACTCAGCAACCATCAGCAGTAGCAAACCGCACAGTAACTTCAACTACATCATACAATCGAACATTTCATGGTGGTTTTCATAACACACTGTCTGCATGAAAACCAGTGAATTTAAAGTTGGGAAGACACAATAGCCCTGGTTGGCACTCTGCCAAAGACAACATGTTCCTCTCTCTCCATTAGATTCATTATATTAAGACCCGGGCAGGTACAAACCTACTGCTTTAATTGAGAACACCTTCATCTGATCCAAAGGACCAGAAGAACCTGGGCCCAGAAATGAGGTGTAGGATGTCACTCTAGGGATCAACACACAGGGTGCTGTTGGGGCTGTGTTTCTGGACCTAAGGAAGGCTTTTGATACTGTTAACCATGAGATTCTCATCACAAAATTGTCCAAGTTCAACTTGTCCCCTGATGCCTTGAGATGGATGAAATCATACCTTGAAGGCAGAACTCAGTGTGTCAGAGTGAGCAATGAGCTGTCGCCCACTCGTAGCTATGATGTGGGCGTGCCCCAAGGGTCAATACTGGGGCCCCTCCTGTTCAGCCTGTACATTAATGATCTGCCTTCTGTCTGTACTGGGTCTGAAGTTCAAATGTATGCAGATGATACAGTGATATATGTGCATGCAAAGAGCAAACAACAAGCTGCACAAGAACTCACTACTGTAATGGTCCAGGTTACAAAGTGGCTCAGTGACTCGTGTTTGCATCTCAATGTGAAAAAAACTGTTTGCATGTTCTACACAAAGAGGGCAACAGATGCTACTGAGCCAGATGTCTATGTGTCAGGGGAGAAGCTCCAGGTGGTATCCGATTTTAAGTACCTTGGCATCATACTTGATTCCAACCTCTCTTTTAAAAAGCATGTGAAAAAGGTAATTCAAATAACCAAATTCAACCTAGCTAATTTCCGATTTATACGAAATTGTTTGACTACAGAGGTAGCAAAACTGTACTTCAAATCTATGATACTCCCCCACTTAACATACTGCTTGACTAGTTGGGCCCAAGCTTGCTGTACAACATTAAAACCTATTCAGTCTGTCTACAAACAGGCTCTCAAAGTGCTTGATAGGAAGCCCAATAGCCATCATCATTGTCACATCCTTAGAAAGCATGAGCTCTTGAGTTGGGAAAATCTTGTGCAATACACCGACGCATGTCTTATATTCAAGATCCTCAATGGCCTGGCTCCCCCTCCACTCAATATTTTTGTTAAACAGAAAACCCAGACATATGGCAGCAGATCCACAAGGTCTGCCATGAGAGGTGACTGTATAGTTCCCCTAAGGAAAAGCACCTTTAGTAAATCTGCATTCTCTGTGAGAGCTTCCCATGTCTGGAATACACTGCCATCAGACACACATAACTGCACCACATATCACACTTTCACAAAATGCTTGAAGACATGGCTAAAGGTCAATCAGATTTGTGAACATGGTCCCTAGCTGTGTGTTGCCACTCCATGTTGTCTGTTGTCTGTAGCTTGTGAGGTGTGGAAACACTTTGTTGCTTTTATGAATTTTGTCTTGCTGCTTTTTGTTTTATGCTGCTCTGTCTGTATGCTACGTCTTGCTTGTCCTATGTTGCTCTGTCTGTATGCTATGTCTTGCTTGTTCTATGTTGCTATTGTCTATATTGTAATTGTTTTTAATAACCTGCCCAGGGACTGCGGTTGAAAATTAGCCGGTTGGCTAAAACCGGCACTTTTACTGAAATGTTGATTAATGTGCACTGTCCCTGTAAAAATAAAAATAAACTCAAATAAACTCAAACAGTCATAGCCTGTAGGTGAGAGCATAGAAATAGGGGTACACTCAATATGGCCGCCGGAAAAACCACAGCAAACAAACAATGCAGAATGCTCTGAATCTAACGAAGCAATTCACCAGTTAGATGAATTAGTGGACCACAGGAGGTTTGTGGCACCTTAATTGGGGAGGACGGGCTCATTGTAATGGCTGGAGCGGAACAGGTGGAATGGTATCAAACACATCAAACACATGGTTTGATGCCATTCCATTCGCGCCATTCCAGACATTATTATGAGCCGCCCTCCCCTCAGCAGCCTCTACTGCAGCGGGCCGACGCGTAATCTCGCTTATGCCCGGGACAATAATAGGTTATTGACACCACTCTGGTCCCTTTCAAGTGGTTTCATATGCATATGCCTGTACAGAATCATGTGAAGTCAAACTTTAGAATGAGAATCCAAACCTTTGGATCCATCTACGAGAACATTTTAAACAATGTGATTGTTTGTTATGCTGAAGGTACAGGAGGCTGTCACTCGTTATACAGAGTATTAAACGGAACTGTATACATCATACAATAAGACAACCACCTCATATTGCCAAGTGAACTTTTGCTCAACCTTTCTTGCACCACTGACCGGTATGCTACAGACCTCACTTGAGGATTTCTTATTATAACAACAACCCCATGCGAATGGGACCGTGAACAGATGAAATCAGTGACAGCTGATGTCCCTGTCATCAACTCTCGCCCTTCTAATTTTCTAAATCCATTGTAACTGCGTGTGTATTCTATGTGGTATTATGAAATAGAATCCAATTCATGTAAAAACAAACCTTGAAACACCCCAACACAAACATATCCACACCACAGAGAGAGGACAGGCCGCACATGTAACTACCGGCAACATCTGTTGCCTTTTGAAAATGACGGTCGGCTCTCCAACCCTCTCAGATGAGGATACCACATCGCACATCTGAGGAGGAAACATCCCAATCCCAAATAGGCCTCCCAATCCCAATTTTGCATAGGGATACCGCCTGATACCGTGGCCCATGAAAAATATATTTTTTAAAAAGAGGGAAATGTGTTAAGCGATTGCAGCAAAGGAATGTTCCTTTTTACGTCATTGTTTTTACTCTTTATGTTTTTGTTTTACAAGTCCCGTTGACTCTGACGGGGTAATGGATTACTCGTGTAGCGCTGGAACCACACCAAGGCGAACATCTGCCTGCAATTACAGCGCCGCTGGGCTAGCTAAACTCTGGTCGGCCTGTCAGAGACAAAGGATTGATGGACCCCTCCACCTGCCATGGTCCATCCGTCTCGCTGGCTGACAGAAAATAGACCGGGGAACATGCTGATACGTCAACTAGCAAAAGTCAAGTTATCAGAAGACAACTGGGGGGGCTAATGAGGACGATCGTGTATCATAAGCATTAAGTAAGAAGCAAAAACATGCCTAAGTATCCGAGCACATCAATTGTGAGCCTTCATCTCATCTCGAGCATGGCTGTCAGGGAGAGACTATACTATCAAATAAACCATGGTGAAGCAGGGGAGGTAACTACCACTGGTCATATCAACAATCACAAAATATTTAGTGTTTCTTCAGGGGGATGGTGTGCTTCCAATGTACTATTCTAAAAAACAAAAATGTGGGACTGTGACAACACACCAGCTCCAGCTCGTGACAAACATACTTGCTTGCTAATCAAGTGGAGCGGGGTCATATGAGGTAGATTATTTTGAAGACATTAGGGTAGCACAAACTCCAAACTGTAACTACATAAGAATGTGTGCATTAGAGTAACTGAGTTCAACCCTTGAGGTTGAGGGTATAGATGACGTCATTGTTACAGAACATATAGAACCAAAACAACTCTGGTATCAAGCAAATGTGACTGTTAAGGAGAGGTTGTAGACATTACCCCAGTCAGGCCAGTAAGACAACATGGGTTCAATTAAATCAAAACCACATTGGCCCAATTTTTCTACTGACAAATTCAATCACAGAATGGTTTATTACTGTACAGTTTTATTAGTGTAAGTTAAGTACTGTAACGTTTTCCTTCAGCTATAACTTTGTGTGTGCGAGTGGCCCGTGTGTGTGTGTCATATATTTTAATCATATAACCTCATGTAAAACTAAACCGCACCTCCTCCCACTGCTCTATTCAGCCTATAGCATGACCCAAGATCGCTCCCCTCTCTCTCCTTCCTTCTCTCTTCTTCCCCCCCTACAGCCGAGATCACCACCGCCAAAGAATGTGTGTAATCTCTCATGCATGCCAGCAGGCAAATCCTCTAGCTTTAGAGATCAACAGCGCTGTGAGCTAACGAACGCTCTTAATGATTCCAATATCATATGCAGAGCTTTCAATGATTAGTCAATGGGGGAAAATATGTGGAATTAATGTGCAATTTTAAATGTGCAATTGAACTTGAGTGCTGCTGCGTGATTAAAGCTAGAGGGGAAGCCAAGACCTTTCCTCGACTCTTGGTGAATTGGAGCCTTTTTAAGTAGTAGTTGCGACCTCCGAATGGCCGCACAATAACAAAAGATGAAGATGTCACCGCAAACACGTAAATGTGAGGCAGGAACGCAAAGAAGTGTGTGACGCTGGATATTAGTTTCAAAACTTGAAAAGTGGTAGCCATAAACATCGAAAATACATGCAAATTGGGACTGTATGTTCTCACATCTCCTTATTCAATGTCAAGGGTCAATGAATGGATACATATTGCTACAACATAGCATGACTACTCTTTGTTTCCCCATTTTAACCACTGTATATACTGTCAGGGACCTGTGTCTTTTAGGGAAATTGATGCATAATGTTAAGGGAAAATACCACCCAAAAACAATCTTTTGGTATTTCTTTCATTAGTCCACTAGAAGCTGGGTAGACAGTGATGGCTGAGTTCCTCACTGGAGATACTAGTACGTAACTTGATTTTCCGTGCCACGCTCCCATTGACATCAATGCATGATTTACACAAACGTCTGAGCTACACACACATTTCTCCAGTTAGGATTTGGCCCTGAATCAGGAAACCTTGAAAATATCATTTGTTATGTTTTTTTTTTTATAGCTCACATTAAGAATGTCTCCATTTTCTCTTGTGGGCCTGTCAATGTCTCAAAGTAAAGATGATGTAGTAGAATACGTGGATATCATAAGCAAACGCACCTGCGTCAAAATGCTTAGACTAATCACAGAACAATCCAAACGATAACGAGTATAATCGAAAAATCTCTGGCTCACACACAAACACATTCACACCGAGGGCCGCACATATCTTTTCATGCATACACGACCAAACACACTCTCGCTCTCTCTCGCTGCTGAACACATGCATATCGCAGCCTATTGTGTTTCAAAGTGGGCATGCATCTCTGAGCTCTGCCCTGGGATTAGCCACTGATCATATAAGGTACAGTCCTTTTTCAAAGGCTCCACAGCTGCAGAAAGTATAACATCTCCCCGCAATTGCTGCTTCTAATCTACCCAGCTAGAAGCTCCTGAGTTAAGGCAGCCAGGGCAGTGCCATTCCCCTTTAAAGCCACCCTTATAGTAAGATTTACACATATTTTTGACTGGAGGGAGGAAACCCTAAGGTCCTAATAGTCCCACTTTAAGACAGCTTATGTAGGTTCCCTGACACATAGTTTGATTGATTTTGCTTCATACGCAGCGCTTGTTACTCGAGGTATGCACTTTTTGCAGAGTTAAAATTATTTTCCTCTCGAGTCGTCAAATGAAATCATTTTAGATTGTAATTATTACCAGCGGCCGCTAGAGAGAGAGCAAAAATACGGATTCAATTCTATTGTTGTGAAACAGCATGACCACGCCCACTAATGTTGGTTAAATGTAGATTTTGCCGCCATCGTCCATTTGCAAGTGTCTTGCGAATGGAAAGAGTGGACAGATCGAGAGCGAGGATCCGCCCAACATCAGAAGTCATTCACAGAACCACAGAATTTCTTCATTTCTAAACTTAATTGGAATTCCAGGTAAGTGCACTGTTATTGGTTAACTTTGTGTGCAAATTGAAACTGTTGAGCAACATTACAGCTAGCTAGCATTGTAGTGTATGCTAACTGTTACAGCACTATTTGCGTAGTCAGATGCTAATGTGAGCATCTGGCTAGAGCTAATTAGCTAGCTAGCTACAGTAACATTAAGTTATACCACTTTTAGTGGTTTATGGACAGTATGTACGCCCGGTGGATCAGTGCATCACCTGCTTTAAATGTTCAACAGAGCGGTATTAGCTATTATCAGTAGCTAGCTGACTTTACTGACTACTGCCAGCAGGTTAGTCAGTGCAACATGTGTTTTACTCTGAAAAGCTAGCTGTTAGCAGACTGTTCGAGGCAGTTGGTCTGTGCCACATGTGTGTTTCACTCAAATTTAGAGCCATTAGACATTTTTAAGCTTGGGTTTCGTCGGTGCGACGTGCATTTTACTCTGAACTTTAGAGCTGTTACCTGTTGACGGTTTTTAGCTCCTGTTTGGTTGGTAAGACACATGCCGTTTACTGTGAAAAGAGAGCTGTTAGTAGACAGTATTTAGCGGCAGGCAGGTCGATGCAACACGTGTGTTTTACTCTGAACAGAGCACTGCTTTCTTGTAATTTGTGCATATTTGTGTTAATGCGATTTAAATGAACTTTTTTTCCTTGTCATCAAGGATGCAGGCTGTACGTGTGAAGTACAGGGATTGTCAGAAGTACATGTGTTATGAGGGGCAACTGACCTTCAAATCCTTTTTGAATTGTGGTGAGTGAAACGTTTCAAATTTCACACAATATCCTATGGAACAACATACTTATACTGTTAAACTTTAAATATACTTACTTTATATTTGCTGTCAAATTGATTGCCAATTACCTTGCTGATAATGAATACAACGCAAACCTGCGCCTCCCCAAATTACAGATCAGTCAAAGATTGGTTTATGTTTTGGGAGTTGTCTAATTATGCTCATCTGTAGCTGCGCTCATTGTCTTTGCCGGTAATTCATAGTTTTAAAGAATAAGTGATACTAACATTTGGATGCCTCTACAATGAGCGCAGTGTTGATAGCGACCTGTGGCGTATTGCTATAATACTCAGACTGCTGTTCTAATAATTCAGTACGTGGCAGTAGTAGACAGGCTGTAGGCTGCATATAATTGGAATTGACGTGGAAAGGAGCACTAAGTCAGTTTTGGGGTTACGATGTTCACGTAAAGATGACCTCTTGATTTCTGTCTTCTGTTCTGGTTTTTCTCAAAAAATACACAACATATTTAATCAATAAGGTTGTGCAATCTTATTTTGTCAACACAGTTGCCAATAAAATATCTGCTGATTTTCTTTTCTCATTTTGATATTTTAAAATGATCTTTGTTTCTGTGCTCACGTCTCCCACCCCTTTTAGAACAGTAGTGGGCCTAATCAATTCAAAATGTAAAATTTTTGCATTCCGCTTGTCATTAAACAGAAGTCCTCTAATCATAATAATGGATGTTTCCACCTAAATTGTGTTATAATTACAGTGTTAATCACACCAGTTAAAATATTAACATGAGTGCTAGATTCGTTGAGCTCCTCTGCAAGCAGCTCCTTATCAAAATACAGTGGATACAATGAGGGGGACTCTGATGACACCATTATATTGCAGCAGAGTCCTGCTACAACAAAGACAGCCGAGGATAATCGTCTATCTCATATAAGTACTGCAAAATATCCAGTTTAAACAAATGCCAAACTTGAAGAGCATCATTGCCTTGTTTCCATACCTGTCCGATCCTAGGAGCAAGTTTGGTTATGTAAGTACATTAAAAAATGAGGTCTAACCTTTTTCACTCTCCGGGACTCTTACACCTTAAACATTTTTCAGAATGTCAATATTTAAATTGTTGTTTTACTGTCGGGTGATGTTTTTATTCAAACAAAATATCTGTTAACATGTCTCTATGCCTACCATCTCTGCCATCTCTCCTAAGCTCAACTCTGGTGGTATAATAGCCTAGTTAAGTTCTGCACTGCAAGGGGCAGACCTGTTGAATGAGCAATTATTCATCTATGGGCGCATCTGTAGTTTTATAAGAATAAGAGCACCTCCTCCCAGCTGCCCACTGCACTGAGGTTAGGAAACACTGTCACCACCGATAAACCCACTATAATTGAGAATTTCAAAAATGACTTTTCTACGGCTGGCCATGCTTTCCACCTGGCTATACCTACCCCGGTCAGCAGCCCTGCACCCCCCACAGCAACTCGCCCAAGCCTTCCCAAAGATTGGAAAGCAGCCGTGGTCATCCCCCTCTTCAAAGGGAGAGACACTCTAGACCCAAACTGCTACAGACCTATATCTATCCTACCCTGCCTTTCTAAGGTCTTCAAAAGCCAAGTTAACAAACAGATTACCGACCATTTCGAATCCCACCGTGCTTTCTCCGCTATCTGGTTTCAGAGCTGGTCATGGGTGCACCTCAGCCACGCTCAAGGTCCTAAATGATATCATAACCACCATCGATAAGAGACATTACTGTGCAGCCGTATCCATCGACTTGGCCAAGGCTTTCGACTCTGTCAATCACCACATCCTCATCGGCAGACTCAACAGCCTTGGTTTCTCAAATGATTGCCTCGCCTGGTTCACCAACTACTTCTCAGACAGAAATCAGTGTGTCAAATTGGGGGGCCTGTTGTCCGGACCTCTGGCAGTCTCTATGGAGGTGCTACAGGGTTCAATTCTCGGGCCGACTCTCTTCTCTGTAAACATCAATGATGTCGCTCTTGCTGCTGGTGATTCTCTGATCCACCTCTACGCAGACGACACCAATTTGTATATTTCTGGCCCTTCTTTGGACACTGTGTTAACTAACCTCCAGACAAGCTTCAATGCCATACAACTCTCCTTCCGTGGCCTCCAACTGCTCTTAAATGCAAGTAAAACTAAATGCATGCTCTTCAACCGATCGCTGCCCGCACCTGCCCGCCAGTCCAGCATCACCACTCTGGACGGTTCTGACTTAGAATATGCAGACAACTACAAATACCTAGGTGTCTGGTTAGACTGTAAACTCTCCTTCCAGACTCACATTAAGCATCTCCAATCAAAAATGGAATCTAGAATCGGCTTCCTATTTCGTAACAAAGCATCCTTCACTCATGCTGCCAAACATACCCTCGTAAAACTGACCATCCTACCGATCCTCGACTTCGGCGATGTCATTTACAAAATATCCCCCAACACTCTACTAAAAAAATTGGATGCAGTCTATCACAGTGCCATCTGTTTTGTCACCAACGCCCCATATACTACCCACCACTGTGACCTGTACGCTCTCATTGGCTGGCCCTCGCTTCATACTCGTCACCAAACCCATTGGCTCCAGGTCATCTACAAGTCTTTGCTAGGTAAAGCCCCGCCTTATCTCAGCTCACTGGGCACCATAGCAGCACCCACCCGTAGCACGTGCTCCAGCAGTTATATCTCACTTGTCACCCCCAAAGCCAATTCCTCATTTGGCCGCCTCTCCTTCCAGTTCTCTGCTGCCAATGACTGGAACGAACTGCAAAAATCACTGAAGCTGGAGACACATATTTCCCTCACTAGCTTTAAGTACCAGCTGTCAGAGCAGCTCACAGATCACTGCACCTGTACATAGCCCATCTGTAAATAGCCCATCCAACTACCTCAGCCACATACTGTATTTATTTATCTGTCTCCTTTGCACCCCAGTATCTCTACTTGCACATTCATCATCTGCACATCTACCATTCCAGTGTTTAATTGCTATATTGCAATTTCTTCGCCACCATGGTCTATTTATTACCTTACCTCCCTTATCTTACCTCATTTGCACACTGTATATATACTTTTTTCTATTTTTTTCTACTGGATTATTGACTATGTTTGTTTATTCCATGTGTAACTGTGTTGTTGTATGTGTCGAACTGCTTTGCGAGAACTTGCTCTCAACTAGCCTACCTGGTTAAATAAAGGTTAAATAAATAAAAAATCATTTAAAAAATTGACCAAAGCCGTGGCCTCACACAGACAGGCGACCTGCAAGACCTGGTTCAAAATGCTGAATCCACAACAGAAGTGTAAAATTGTATGCTGGAATAAAATGATTGTACTAATGGAAGGGAGCATTGTTTTTGAAAGCAAAATGGAATGATGTAACTTTCAGTGAAAATGTGTACTTTCAGGACGGGACAGTGACATGTCATCTATTTTGGTCCTTGTCCACCTTCTGTCACCTCATGGCTGCAAGAAACCAGGAAAAATCTCATCCAGACACGCCAGTGATCACATTGTGAAGTTTATCAAGGTGAGGTTACAGTTGACTATTCTGTCCCCATTCCTAATCCTAATTACTACTTTTATGATTATGTACAAATCATGGTAAGATCATGTGTAGCTGTAATTTACATTTTCACAAACTGTTTGCGAACCATGACTCATTTTAATAGCACACTAATGAAGTTCTTGTGTCACAGACTGGGACAAGCATCCAGGGGCATCACGGAAAGCCTTCAACCCTATCTGCTTGCTGTGGAGTGTGACTCACAAGTACTTCATTGTGATTGACAAACATGCAATACCTTGTATGTCACCAGAATCTCTTGCCAGTTTTGATGAGCTTTTCGAAGCTATTTTTGTCTTCGGTACCTCGTACAACCAGGATCTGATAAATGTGTGCAACTTCTTGCAAACCACAATTTATGAAATTGATGTTGATACCGCTAAGGTTAATCTTAGGGTTGCAGAGTTGAGGGCTCGGATGCTGCTTTGAGTTACTAAAAGTTTTGAAGTTACAAACGGTTAAAACGCAGCATAGGAAATAACCTTTTTCATTTCACACAGAAACGTTTTGATATCATTCATCTAAAATGTTGTGTTTTGCTTGCAAAAGCCCGCAGGCAAATGCTAATTCCTTGACAAAACACTTGAAGTTGGTCCACGGACTTTGTCCTGGAAAGACACTTTGTCTTAAATGCGGTTGTTGGCTGGTTGTTCACAAGATTATGGCACTTTTTCTGAGTTCAGAAGGCATCTTTATAAAGCACATGAACCTTGTTCTGATCATGGTGAAGGCCCCTCTACAGCTGAAAATGTAGCAGTGAGTCATTTTGATGACTTGCCATCAACAAGATGCTCTTCTGACTCAGTCCTTGTCGATAAGAGTCTTGTAGACAGCTGCGCTGCAACCATAGCTGAACTTAAAGTGGCAGGTGTAGGTGAAACAACCATTAACTCTTGGGTCATTTTCATGGAAGAGATAGTTGATGATATTCAAAATCAAGCTAAAGAATCTGTGAAGAAGTGTCTGTCTATACAGGAGCCTATTAAAAGTGACATTGAGTGTTTTTTTTAAATCCTTTTGGTGTATTAAATTCTGAAAGTAAGAGAAGGCAGTATTTTACAGAAAAGTGGGGAAGAGTAGACCCAGTTGAATACGTTCTTGGTACAAGATTTGATACGCGACGCAATTGGACTACTGGAGGCTATGATCAAATTGTTGTTACCAAAAAATTTGTTTACATCCCAATTTTGAAAACATGACAGTTTATTTGCAAACACCCTGACTATAAAGGAGATGATGCAGACCGATTCCAGTTCAAGAGAACGTTATGACTGATGTGATGGAGATCTGTTCATGAGCCACGCTCTATTTTCAAAAGAGAAGCAAATTCAGATACAGCTTCTCTATGATGATTTTGAAACTGCATATCCTCTTGGATTAAAACGGAGAAGACATAAATTAGGAGCAATCTATTTCACCTTACGGAATTTTTCACCAAAGTTCAACTAATTTCTGCTTAATATTCATTTGGTTGCTTTATTTCATGCCCAAAGACATTAAAACATATGGCTTTTCTAAAATACCTGACCCAGTTATGCAGGATATTAAAGTACTTGAGAGGGATGGAATGATGGTCCCCTTGTATGATCAACGAGTGTATGGAACTATTGTCCAAGTTACAGGTGACAACCTTGGTCTTTTTATTTGTTTTTGATAAATCATTCAGTGCCATATATTGTTGCCGCTTCTGTCTTGCTGAGAAAGAGGGCTTTCAGACTTTGATCAAGATTCACCCAAGATAGTTATGCGAACTCGAACACTGCCAAAAAAGGAGACAAATCCCAGTCTTCCCTATGTGATGGGTGTTAAACGTACTTGCATTCTAACCTCCTTGCAGTACTTCAATACATGTGAACATTTCCCTGTCGATATTATGCATGATATCTTGGAGGGAGTGGCCCAATATGAAATGAAACTGCTAATACTGCACTTGATAGACAAGTACACAACATCAAATGAAATAGACAGGAGAATAAAGAGCTTTAACTATGGTTACATGGAGCAAAACAACAAAAGTCCTGCAGTGAAGTTAGGAGAGGACTCTTGATGACTTGGGGTTAAATGCTATCCAGTCCTGGTGTTTTACTTCGCAATCTACCGCTTCTCTTTGGAGACTTAGTTTGTCCAAATGATCTACACTGGTATTTACCGTTGCTGTTGCTTCAGATAGTAAACATTGTATTTTATCCAATGATATCAAAGGGTATTAAAAAAGTTTTAAACACTTAATCACAGAACACCACGAGTCATTCAAGCAATTTTTTCCGAAAAAGAGGCTGCTACCGAAGCATCATTTTATGGTGCATTACACCACATGTACGCTTAAAATTGGACCAGTTTTGCATAGCTGGTGCATGCGCTATGAAGCTAAGCATCATTTTTTATTTTTTATGAAAAAGTTTTAATAAATGTAACTAAAACATTGGCGAAGTCAAAAAGCATACAGTTGGCAGACATTTGACATCAACAGTCATGATCGGTCCAGGTAAAATGTTATCTTTAATGTGGTAGAATGGGGCTGTAAGATAGCTGAGACTCTTCAGGTACCAATTGACACCATGGTTTTGAATATTAAATGGGCCAAAAACCATGGAAATATGTATCGTTCAGGTTTAGTTGTTTGTCTTAAAGTTCATTGTGAGATGCAAGTTTTTCAGAAAATCCACCATGTTGTTGTTAACGATGAGAGGTTACTGGTTGGTTACATTTGCCCTAAAAAACAATATGTCTTGATGAGCATTTTAATGCATATAGAATTGGGTGTACAACAGAGGGAACGTATGTAGTTGATGTTAAAGAGCTTTTCTTTCACCAAGCATTTGATATACAGATGTCTTACAGCTGTGACGATTCAACTTTGTTTAATGTCCCATACTGTTTCCTGTGATTCTAAAAACTGCACAGTAAGCTCTTTAAAATCAAGATGTATTGTATTGCAATATAGGCTTTTTTAAATTTACTTTTAATACAGGGGGGACAGATGCCAAAATGTCATTTTAGAGGCCACAATTGTATTTTATCATCAGTGTTTTTGATGTGCGAGACGCCAGCTTCACAAAATCCTCCATGTCATTTTTAGATGTATTGAATTGCAATATTGAGCTTTTTTCTATGTACATGTATTAAAGTGAACCATTTCATTTCATTTAAAGTGGCCAACATTTCATTTCAGTCCACAATTGTATTTTATTATCATCAGAATTTTGATGAGTGTACTGCAAGTGTCTTACATTTAAGAATAAAGTGCTCTGTCAAATGTGGACTTCTGATTTATTGACATTAAGTTTGGTTGTACAAATGCCAATCTTGACTGATAATATTAAATTCTATATTGAGTGAATTGGGTTTTCATTTTAAGCAAAATTGAATAAATTACAGTTTATAGAGTTATATAAAGACTGAATAAAGTAGAAATAACTCCCCCAAAAAATGAACTCTGAAAAAGAGTCATTTTCACTCTATTTAGACGTTATCTTTGTTGAGTAAAAATGTATTCAATTTGAGTAAGAAATTACACTTTCCACAGATAATATTCAATTCTATATTGAGTGAATTGGCAGTAGAGTTGTTTCCATGTTAAGCTAAACAGAGTGAATTACAGTTTGTGGCGTTAAATATAAGCACTGAATAAAGTAGAAATAACTTTGAAAATTGAACACTGCAACAAGAGTAATTATTACTCTATTTAGACTGGGACCAAATGTTATCTTTTGTAGAGTATAATTGTATTCAATTTGAGTAAAATTTACTCCGATAAATTTACTGTGCAGGCCACAATGGCACCGCGGTTCTGTGTTTACAACAGACGACGTACTCCATTAGTTTTCAATTGTCTTTTGATGTCAAAGCTACCAGGGTGGTCAAACATGTGACCCGAGGCAAAAACATGAGGTTTTGGTTAGGTGAAAGGGGAGTGGCTGATATTGAATGAAATTACCTTTGTCCAACTTAGTTAATTATAGTGCTGTGAGTTATAGACTATGTGGGCATAGTCTATAACTCACAGCACTATAATTAACTAACAGAGGTGGTAATGACAGTATAGCTGAGGCATGTTTTAAGTATGGCCTTCCAATGTGTCAATAACTGTAGGAACTCTTAACTGCAGACGTTAGCTTCAGTAGCCAGCAGCTTCTGGTCTCTTTCCCCCTCTCAGCTGCTTCATCTGTCTAGTAGGCAGTGTGTTTACTATCTAGCCCACTGGGTATTGGTTTCCCACAGATCGCTCCGAGAGAACACTCTGCCATACCCACGGCATGAGAACATATCACTACATAACCAATTCCCCAAGAAATAATGTGCCACTCAATCATCCTCCTCAGTCGGGACGTCTGGAAATAAATAGAGAATCAATCAGGAGCAATCAAGCTGAACGACCATATCGAGCCACATGATCCGCTAGTTGGTTTCGGAGAAACTTTAGTTGCTAAGGTGGTTTTCTTAGGACCAGTAACTAGAGAAAAACAACAACACAATATTTCACAATGTTCCACCATCAAGACTGGAGGTTTTCTGTGGGGGCCAGAAAAGTGAAACATTTTATTTCCCTAACTCCTCTCCTCTTCGTTTCCTTTCCTCTCTTCCTTTCCTCTCTCCTCTCGCTTTTCAGGGAACCAGTGTTTGTTCGCCGGATAACAAACACACCGGGGACCTCCAGACGCGCTACACTCGCTGTGACATTTCACACCCCCTGCGAACCACTCGCATCATTTCTCGAGCCCAGACAGACTAAATCTGTGGCCCTTGTGGCCTGTTAATGTGATTTCACGGCAGCTCTGGCTCTTACGAGAGCTTCTTTAGCAAAATGGCATGGGCCACTCTTTAACAGAGCTTAAAAAACGCTCGAACTAGCCCACTGTGAGCGAGCCCCAAGCCACACTGCATTCCATCCGCTACCTAGTCCTCACTTTGACAGGCCCTGTTAAAAAAACAGGGATTACAACACTGCTTGGTTCCACTGGCTGGTTTAAAGCTTTGGTGACAGGGGGAAGGCTGAGCACCAGGCAATGCCCCTTTACGAGA
The DNA here is from genome assembly GCF_002021735.2 of Oncorhynchus kisutch. Classification (NCBI taxonomy): domain Eukaryota; kingdom Metazoa; phylum Chordata; class Actinopteri; order Salmoniformes; family Salmonidae; genus Oncorhynchus; species Oncorhynchus kisutch. The sequence goes on from NC_034189.2 coordinate 43,867,191, forward strand.
CACATGGCACCGTTTACACTCGCTACGCGCTAAGACTCTAAGAAGCCATCAGACATTCATCAGAATGTGATTGATGGTTACAGAGTGTTATGGCTGTGCTGACTTAAGCAGCCTGAAAATGAAGGCGATTCATAACCAGAACGGTTACGCAAGGGGCCTGTAAAGTCATTTCTCAGATGTCCTGATGGAGAGGTCATTACAGTACATTTATCCTGTCCTGTAATTCTCCTGTCAACTTTCGACGGGCCATTATTCATTCAACATACATCAGGGTTTCATTAAACTATGGGTCGGGAGCCAAAGTGGGCCGTGGGCATGTGAGAGGTGGGTCGCGAGTTCTGAAAATACATCACACACTATTTCTTCTTAATTTGGGTTGTTGGAGGAGGATTTGGGCCACGGGAGGATGGTCAACTACGCATTAGGGTCTCGAGATTAAAAAGTTTAAGAACCCCTGATCTATAGAATGGAATAACTCAAATGGTGTCCTCCATTGTGTCACTTGAAAACCACCTCAGGTACTTCACCCTGGTTAAATCAATGCTGTGTCCACGTCGTTTCAATTCAATTACGTTGAACCAATGTGGAATAGACGTTGAATTGACGGCTGTGCTCGGCGGGTTGCTGTTGATGCATCACCACTTTGTCATGGACTGTGTCATGAATGCCTATGTATAGGAAATGTTTGTCTTTGAACCCTGCCAACTGTTCACTCAGTAGGTGAAATGACCAATAGGAAAGGAATTCTTACAGAACTTTCTCTTGGACAAAGAGAATCTCCATGGCTGAATGAGAATGCCTGGCCTCGGTATGACCTGGATGATATCTGACCGTGGCACAAAAGGTCACCATCACTTTCTTCCACCTCAGAGAAAAGCTTTTCAGAGTTTGTTTATTTTTTTGTTAGACTGTGTGTGTGTGTGTGTGTGTGTGTGTGTGTGTGTGTGTGTGTGTGTGTGTGTGTGTGTGTGTGTGTGTGTGCGCACGCGCATCTGTGTATGCATCTGTGTGCGTGTGCATCCGTGCATTCATATGTATGCAGGCTGTGTGTGTGGCATGTATGTTGAAATTGCCGAAAGATAATTATGTCCTTATCTCTACCCCAGTTGAGTTGTTTTGTGCACAATAACACAACCACAGTTTGATTTACCAGTTGGATTTGATTTAACAATGACTCGCAACGTCACAAGCTGCCACAGTCAGTCATTGCTACCAATTTCTCTCCGCTCAGTAAGTGTGAGACAAGTGTCACTTCCGGCAGGTGTGCGTGTGTGTGTGTGTGTGTGTGTGTGTGTGTGTGTGTGTGTGTGTGTGTGTGTGTGTGTGTGTGTGTGTGTGTGTGTGTGTGTGTGTGTGTGTGTGTGTGTGTGTGTGTGTGTGTGTGTGTGTGTGTGTGCGCGTGCGTGTGTGTGCGCGTGCATGTGTGTGTGTGCATGCGAGCGAGGGAAAGAGTCCTTGGCTTTTAAACACCTTCAACACAGAAAAGCCACCCAGTGCCCAGCTTTCCTGCACCAGGGCCCTGCACATCAGTCAGGTCGGTTCGGTCACGGAGTGGGAGGCTGGTGCTTTATGGATTTTCCTGGCAAATTATCGATCCGAGTTGCCCGGCTCTATACCTCCTCCCTCCAGCACCGCAACCTTCAGCTGACCTCTTCGGAGTCCAGCGTTGTGGACAACTTTCCCTTTTAGCCGAGTGTTACCATGGGCATTTGAACTGTGGGGTGTAGTCAGTGTTCTATCCAATCAATTCATTTGTTCATGATGATGAATGTCGTTCAACAGTTTGAATTCTTGTTGATGAGTGTTAATGAGACATTTTTTAATTAGCATACTGTACGGTATCGCTCCACTATAAACATAGTCTAACACTGGAAGGCTGTCAAGTCTACACATGCACTGCTTTCCTTCCACACATACACACACACACCACACACATACACACAATAGTTCCCCAGATAGTGATATATTGGTGTGTTTATAAGACAATGACTTAATTCTGTTCTCCTGCCCTCACAACTTCCTCCTCAACATCCCTCATAGTGACAAATGACTCCCAAACTACCTATTAGAAAGACTCTTCCACTAAAAGTGTCATTTCATAACCACACAAATCCTGGAGAGATCCGTTCCTTGGTGAATCATCAAGAGGCCATAATGCAGCCTAAGCTCCGAAAATTTGAGAGCACTTCTGCTGTATAAAGAAATGACAATCCCTGTTGACAATGTTCTTTTGCGAATCCATTTGGGTCCACCCTTTCTAAAAGTACAATTTAGTCCGATATTTTTGAGTTTCTTAATCACACCGTGCATCTGTATACTTCGCTTGTTTTCTGGCATGATTTCACCTTCTTTTTGGACTTCTTTACCACAATTAAAATATATTCCTCTTGGAAAGCAGGAGGTCTGGCCATTAATCCAGCTATCTGCTGGCTGTCACCAGAACCACCCAGCCTTTTATACTCTGTAGGACTTGGCAAGGGAAGAGATAAAGTGCTGGACCTTAATGGTCTTCACTGAATGTTTTCTTAGACAAGGACCCTCCAAGTCAAACTGGGCTCTATCCTCCTGAGGGTCTAAGAGAGAGGGTGGGGGAGTAGCCTTGCTGCCTTTTCACAGACCTGAGACTCAAAAAGAAGGAACACACCATTGTTTTGTTCTCTCTTTCCCTTTCATTCTCTGACATCACAGGAACCCTGTGCAACAAAGTGGGAAGCTCTTTGACATTTCTGCGTTGAGTCTGGTGGGGGGGTCTCTCATTGGGAATACACAGCTAGCTCTAGACATGGGATATATACTAACGAGGAGGCCTTGGTTGATGTTGTGACGTTACTGGCAAAAGGGAAAGGTCCATCGTGGCATCACCTACAGAACAGTGCTTTGACTTAACCACTGACATCTCTTTCCTCTTAAACTCAAAACATGGAAAAAGGGACAAACCACGTTCACTTCCTAAAGGAACTTAGCTCAGTCCATTGAGAGAGAGAGTCGCTCAGTCTAACCCCACGAGGCTGTCACAACACGAGATAAATGTCCACACGCTGGAGATGAGATAGAAGAGAGACTGAAGGCAGAGGAGACAGCCCTCAAGCCCCACATCACTTCTGACGGATGGTTGTTCGGTCTCCCGCTCATCCCTTTGGTGTTTCCTCTGTGCCATGCACCTCTGACCCTGCCTGTTGGAATCCTCTGAGCTATCCTGTGAGCTATCAGCAAACATACCAGGAGAGTGAGGGAGACAAGCACGTTCTGCTTTTTGTTCAGCCACATGCAATGTTTACCGCAACCAGTTGAAAGTGAAGGGTGTAGCCATTCAGCTGTAATGATGAGGAATGTCATCCTGATGTCAGAGCTTTGATGTGGTAAATATAATATATTGAGTGGAATGTCAGTGTAGTTGAAAATTCACTAATCAGTGATGCTTAACCTTTTTCGGCCTCAGTGTATGATGATGAGGTCACACACTGGGCTGTGTGTGTGTGTGTGTGTGTGTGTGTGTGTGTGTGTGTGTGTGTGTGTGTGTGTGTGTGTGTGTGTGTGTGTGTGTGTGTGTGTGTGTGTGTGTGTGTGTGTGTGTGTGTGTGTGTGTGTGCGTGCATGCGTATGTGTTGTATGCGTAGACACACATGTCGGCCTGACATTCCTCACCTCAGCATGGAAACAAGCTTATCTACTCTTAAAGGGAAAATCCACTCAAAAATGATCTTTTGTTGTGTTTTTTTTCCCGTACTCCACTGTTGATACAGTCCCGAAATGTTTTGCGTGTCAGCTGTCACATTTTCAAGTTATTGGACTTTCAAGAAGCAAAGTGTCACCAGCCACATCAGCATGAGCTAAGAGGTCACACACTGGGCTTGAATTAACTATGGCCACCCATACACAGACCTGTGAATGCCACAACACACACACACATTCATTCACGCGAGCACTCAAGCGTAAACACCCATTTACACATAAAATCACCACAAGCCCTCTTGGGCCTGTAACCTTCTGTGAATAAGTCGTCTGCAGAATTCTCCTTATATGGTAGAATATGTGCTCTTCATCATCTAGATTGGCAGTGCTTTCCAGGAATAGAAATTGAACGTAGAACCATTACACTCACTTTACAGTCTACAGTAAAGTGCTATGTTCATTCGCTCTTTGCAACGATAACTCTTCGGAGCATTCAAGTGTAGATGTGAAATCAAGTGGGAATGTCCTTTCTATCCATTCAATCTCCTTCTTGGGCACTGCAGGAAATTGGCTCCATGTAAGCAAAGAACATGAATTTGTCAAGGAGTTCCAGGTTTTTGATCAGGGAAAAATTATATAAAAAGCTTTTTATATCTACATCATCAAGGGGAATTTACAGGGAAGCAGGGTCTCTTCCAGAGTTCATTTGGACACTATTTCCATCGGAAGCATATCCCACTATTTTTCCATGCATCATCTAAGTTTTTCAGTGTAGCTGCATAAGCTTTTTCTTTCAATCTTCCTCTCCGCTGGCTGGTTGATTTAGCCTAGCCACACTCCCCCGATCCTGAACATTGCCTTGGCTGCAGTTCAGTGAGCTCCATGACCTTTGACCGTACACAGTGAGACATATCAGAAAAGTTAATCAGATGACAGTGATGTGCTGACCCCTGTCTCACCTTTTGACCCTATGACCTCTGTAACACCACAGGATTTTTCCAGTCCCAGGCTAAATGGGCACTGGAACAAAATAACTGCATCCGATTTTAACGTCCAACATTTGTCCCCCGTTGGGCTGTTATGGCGGCTTTAATCCTGCAATACAACTTAAATCATGAGATAAATCAAATAAGAAATCGGTCTGGCCTCTTCAAATGTTTTTAGAAAATTATATTAAACAGTACAGCTTATTCCTTGTATTTATATGTGAGGTTCTGGTCAGATTACACAACCGGAAGTAGAGATCCAACACACTGAATCTGTTTCCTCAGAGTCCAATACAACGTGTTATACTGTATCATTAGTTTGACCATGTTGGCTGAAATCACTGAAATCGCCGGTAACTGAAAAAAAGTAAAGCGTTGATAGAAATAGAAATGTTAGAACTAGAACAGCTCTGACTCAATAGAAATCTACTCAAACACTGTTGGAACTGGGCAACATCCTGGATGCCATAGGATCCGACTGTGTTTAATCATGGAGTCAGGTGCCCTGAAACAGCCTTCTTTGTGCGGCCGATCACCTGAGTCCTATTTGCAGAGGGAGTGGTTGTGGTTGGGGAAAAGCAAACAGCCTTCAGGAAACAACGAGGACAAGGTGAGCGGGAAAAAGGTAAGGGGGCCAGACCCCGTTACGAAACATCTACTTAGTACTAGAACAATGACAGGAATTTGGAGCCTGTCTGGACAGGTACTTGGCCCTCAGACTGACGAGGCTCTCTTGAATCTCCAGGATAGGGAAGAGGGTGGATGTGGGTTCCTTTTGGCCAGTGATGCCTCGGTTAGGGGGAGAGGCAGGAGGGCGAGAGAGAGTGTGTGGACAGGGGGACAGAGACAGAGGCCCAGCCACTGTGATACAGAAGTCCTTTGAAGGTCAGCTGACAACACCAGCACGTATGTAATCAGTCATTCAATTAATCAACAATTAAACAATCCGATCTGTAGTTAATGTGTCTGATTTTCTGTCTGCTTCCTCTCTCTGAGTCAGTCACATGTACGCAGTAGCCAATAGGTCTGTTGCTACATCACATAATGTACCATATCTGTAGCCCTTTCCTGCAGTCATATGACCAAAGCGCCATCTAGTGGCCTCATGGGTGGAATGTTATTAATATTTTTCACAATTTCATAATTAATACAAATTCAAAAAACATGTCTGTTTCTATGTCAATTTTTTTTGTTATATTTCAGGATTCTGTGATGTATATAACATGTAATATTGGGATACAAGCTCAAAATTGAATACATTTCAACTCTATATCTGACATGGTTCAGGTGTCTTCTTTTTTTAAGCCCATAACCATGTGTGTGGGGTATATACTTTTGTTATAAAGTAGATATGTTTAAGACTACCAAGAAACACTCTGTGTGACCCTGAGTTATCCCACTGCAGTAAAAGGTTAAAAGACACAATGGAGAGCCAGGGGAGAGTAAAGATGCAGCTTTCGGACAACAATGCTACAAGTCGGAGCAGCAGGAACCAGCCTCAGTAGAGTGAGTGGCAGCTGAGGTTGACATCACTTCCCCTAACCATGCTACAAACACGTGCCATCCTGTGTAATGCCGTGACACTACAACCAGCCACCAGATGACATCCAGATGACATCAACACATCACCATTTTAGTCAAGGAGGAAGCAGGCAGCGGATGTTCGGCCAAATGAGGAAGAGAGAATCCATTATGGAACCTCAAACCCCAACAAATAGAAAGTATTGGGGGGGGGGGTCCAAACACATTAGATAACAACTGTGTAATAACACACGTCTGGGAATGGTCTGGAACAAAGGGGTGAAAACCAACCCTGTGGGGTCTGATCATTTCTTTAAACATTTTTGTCATTTAGCAGATGCTCTAAGGGTAAAGAGCAATTAGGGTAAAGTGTCTTACTCAAGGACCTTTTGGTTACTGGCCCAACGCTCTAAACCGCTAAGCTACCTGCCGCCTCATTGAGGAGTTGTGTCTTGGTTGAGTATTGGGCTCTAGTACACCTGGAGGAGCTAGCATCACTCCGAAGCGAGCAGAGTCTATCAGAGCCTATCAGAACTTAGCAGAACCTAGTAGAGCCAATCAGAACCTAGCAGAGCCTAGCAGAGCAGAGCCACATGGCTGCCTACAAGACAGATTCAAAGTTTATGCCTTGGCAACAGGCATGGTGCTGCTCTCTCCTCTTCAAATCCTCAATGTCTCCAACCAGTATAACACTGGAATCTGGAATATTTATACACAGTGGACAGAATGACGGAATATGGAATTTGTTTATTGGAAGGCTGATGGGGAAAGCTTATGCGGCCCTAATCCTCCTTTCCACGCTTTGTCACCAACTTTGGGATCCTTCGGCAGTGATATTAACCTTGGACTGCATCGTCAGAATGCCAGAGTTCACGACCAACAGCCAACCATAAACCACTCCTACACACTCGAGGAAGCAGCACTCAGGTTGCTGTGTCTAAGGCTAGGTGGAGTCTGCTTAAATAGTTACAATGAAAACCAAGGCACTCTGCAATATGATATGTGCAATGTGTTGCTTACACTCCACATGACATTCATAACTCCAGAGACAGTTGAAGTTGAACGACCAATTAATTGCGGGCGAGAGAAGGCGGACATGTTGTTTATCTAAGTAAAATGTGTGTGAGTGATACCACAAATGAGAGGCTACACACTTGCATGGGCTTTTCATACATGCTACATTTCATGCCCCTCAGGAAAAAGTGTCAGCTGGGAGACCACAGTGTGGGCCAGCGAAGCCAAAGAAAACTGCATTGTTTTTCAATCTTTGGTCGCGCTTTTATGAGTCTTTGCCACAAAAACATAGCTCATAAAGTGAAGTCGACCCACCGAACAGCCTCAGTGGGCAGTAGATTACTCACACATGGGGAGAAATTACCCCACATCATTTCCAAGGGGAACGACAGCAACCCGCAACGCTGATCTCACCACCCATGAGGATTTACAAGCAGAAGAGTTCTTTGTCACTCTACGATTTGGTTAAGACTCCACTACATAAACAAAAGACACCACTCACAATTGCTAATGAAGCTATAGTTGCATTAGTTCAGGTATTTTCTGTGATCACCGACAGAATAGACTTGATTTGTCCTTATCTAACACCTCTGTGGTGCCTGATGGAGTCAACCACTTAACCACATCAAAACACCATTGTGGCAACACGGGGTCATTGGGTCTCAGAGCTCCTATATTGTATTACGTAACCCACTATCTTTTAAGTCTCAGAAACGTGTAAATAAACCTGTTTATGAAGGGTTATCTCCATATGTGTCACTTTGGAATGAGCCCTAATGCATGCTGGGATTAAGCAAACATGCAACACATTCTGACAGGTGCAAGGCGTGTGTGTGTGTGTGTGTGTGTGTGTGTGTGTGTGTGTGTGTGTGTGTGTGTGTGTGTGTGTGTGTGTGTGTGTGTGTGTGTGTGTGTGTGTGTGTGTGTGTGTGTGTGTGTGTGTGTGTGTGTGTGTGTGTGTGTGTGTGTGTGTGTGTCTGCGTGCGTGCGTGCGTGCGTGTGTGTGTGTGTGTGTGTGTCTGCGTGCGTGCGTGTGTGTGTGTGTGTGTGTGTCTGCGTGCGTGCGTGCCTCTCTATCCTCTACTCTGCCTCTCTGACCCTTGCATCATTAGACCTCTCTCTCTCTCTCTAATAAGAAGCATCATAGAATGTGAAGTTTGCAAGAGGGAAGACTGTGGGCTGATGGCAGGAAACTACAACATTTTCAGTTCATGAAATATTGGAAACACTGAGGTTCCAAAAGCACAGGACGTTCGTTGTAGGCTACACAAAACCTGTTGCTTTCTATGCTCGGAGCTCTATGTGAAGCCTGAATGCACTCACTGCACTGGAACCCTGAGCTGACAGTGAGGAAAAAGAAGACTTATAGACTGGCTTTGCTTGTACTGTCCTTTCTTCATCTCTGTGGTAACATCCACTCAGCCAGCCACATAACTCTCCAGAGTCATGAGGCAGCCTACCACTGACCTTAGCTGCCTCTGGCTTTCTCCTCTCCTGTTTTGATATCGGGAAGGACACTGGATGGTGTGAAACTAACCGATTTTAGTTGCATGCTTCTATGGGAATTACATTTGAATAGCAGCTGAAATGAGGTGAGGCTAAAACACTACTGTCTGGAGGAGGAAGAAAAACAAGTGTGCATAGCACATAACCTGGATTCATGTCGATGCTGCACAATGTGTCAGTCATTTCCTTTCAGGAAACCAATATCCTCCCATCTCTGTCCTCTAACATGAACAAATACAGGAGGAAGCCTATGTCTCAACTACCGTACTTCTTAACCACAGGCTGTAATGAGAGAAGCATAAGGCAGAATACTTACAAGGTAAGAATTGTGCCTCTCCAAGAATACGGAGTCGCCCATGGTTCAGAACAAGTATCCACATATACAGTAGCCTATCCAAAATAATAAAACAAATGTTATTTGAATCCTTGCAAAAGTAACGGACCGAGCGTTTTCGTTATATCCTCACAACTCGCTGTATCATCAATTTCGATTAAATAAAAAAGCTACAAAATAAAAAAAACCTTGTAACAGTTTTATGCTGAATATTCAAATCCACAAATAGGACAACACTTGTACGGTTGGAGGTTATGCATGCCACGGAGGACAGCAGTGTCAGTGCGCAACAGCTCCCGCTCCATGTTGGCTACTCCGCTCTGTAGTGGACCTACTGATGAAGTTAGCGATGTTGCGCCGCCGTTCTGAACAGAGAGGAAACGAGTCAGGGAGAGGGGCTAAAGGCGGGGCACCTCAAGTGAGCACACGGAGAGCGAGTGGAGAAAGTAAAAGAGATGATCGACCAATGCAACAACAACATACCGATATTCAGTGCATGTTTTTGTTGTTGCAGTGTTACAATACATTTCCTGCAATTCTACACATTTTGCCATAGGGTAGTGAGACACTTTTGCTGTTTTAATGCACATTTCTTGCAGTTATAGGCTGTTATAAGCTGTTATAGGCTGTTATAGGCTGTTATAAGCTGTTATAGGCTGTTATAAGCTGTTATAGACTGTTATAGGCTGTTATAAGCTGTTATAGGCTGTTATAAGCTGTTATAGGCTGTTATATAGGCTGTTATAGGCTGTTATATAGGCTGTTATAGGCTGTTATAAGCTGTTATAGGCTGTTATAAGCTGTTATAGGCTGTTATAGACTGTTATAGGCTGTTATAAGCTGTTATAGGCTGTTATAAGCTGTTATAGGCTGTTATATAGGCTGTTATAAGCTGTTATAGGCTGTTATATAGGCTGTTATAAGCTGTTATAGACTGTTATAGGCTGTTATAAGCTGTTATAGGCTGTTATAAGCTGTTATAGGCTGTTATATAGGCTGTTATAGGCTGTTATATAGGCTGTTATAGGCTGTTATAAGCTGTTATATGCTGTTATAGGCTGTTATAAGCTGTTATAGGCTGTTATAAGCTGTTATAGGCTGTTATAGGCTGTTTACTCAATCACCCTCCCGTTGTACAATTATTGTAGGCTGTATTAGGCATGGTTGTCACAGCGGTGTGTAATTGGATAAAAACACATTTTTTAAAACAGTTCACCCAATTGCTTCTACAGAAACGTACAAAGAATCAACAGCCTTTGGAGTATGGACGCTGGGAAATGACTGTAAACCAATTAATGTGTTGTGACCTCATCACTACGCAAAACCCCTTCTGTACATTGTTTGCGGGGGGGGGGGGGGCTATAGATGAGACCCTCAGACTTTACAGTTGTGCACGATGGCTATGTGTCACACTACTGTTAAAAGGATATTAAAAGACAACTAGTGGCTAAAAATAACTCTAAATGAAAAAGCCCATTAGGGCTTTAGGGGGACATTGCTGAGTTTGTGCAATGCTTTGTGTGAGACCAGATTTGAGCAATCCTGGCCAAGGTTTGCCTGCAATTTCTACAAACACAGAAATGAAATAAGGCGGTTTTATAGGGGACATTAATACTGAACCGGCCCGGAGGCATGGTTAAACCTCAGGGGACTCGATTGAAAATGACATGCAGCACATGATTAGGGTATGTATGCTATACGCACATTCATACACACACACAAACAGGCTGAATACCGGTGTAATCAGAACGAGACGTGTAAACATCTGAAGAATGTGTGAGGCACAGCAAAGTGAAATCTGCTGACTAAAAGGAAAGGAGGGTTTTTGCATTACACTACAGTACAGCTATATCAAAGTGCATGATCACGATCAACTGACGTCATCACTTGTTACAATCTTGTTACAGTATGGAACCTGGGAAACGTGTTAGGTTGGCCAACCCTGCTCCCTGAAAGAAACATAGACCTTGTGGCACTGTCCAAATGAAACAATTATGAAGTTGTTTATTTACATTGTTTTTTCTCCAATGCCACTCATTGAGTTCACTCCACTGGGTAAACATGAGTTCATATCTGAAGGAGCCACTTGGTGATCCCCCTGGAGAAATCCTTTGTCTCCTAAAATGGCAGTTTGATAGTCCCAGTGTGACTGTGGCTGACACGCTGACCCAGCGGCCTGTGCTGCAGAGGAGGAAGAAGGAGGAGGAAGGAACGTGGCAGAACATCCCAAAACTCCAGATGTGTTGCGTCACACAACATGGGGCGCTTTGTCCCAACTGAGCAGAGCTCTCACTGTTCAAGCCCTGGCAGTGAGAGAGAGAGTTTAACTCAAGAAGGAAAGCTGATCAAGAAGAAAAGGTCAGCAGCAGTGGTTTATTAAGTGAAACAGAAGACATGTTTAAGCTCCCACACCTCTATTGACAAAAGGTTGCCAGTTCACTTCCAAACTGGCCACTGCTATGTTATGTGGAGCAATCCACTTCATTCTGATCACTGGTTAGTGAGTAGGATATACTTTGAGAATGCTCGACACTATACATTCCATCTTCAATTTGCTGCAGAACAAATGCCTCATAAATGTGTCTGCAAATGGCAACCTAACCAAAAAACCATAATGTTACATACGGTCTGGATGAAGCCTACATACATATTATCCTGAGCTCTTCTTGCAATTTACTCACAGCTCGTCAAAGAGACACATTGCCTAATCCAACAAGTGAGAAATAATCATTAAAAGGTGCAGATCCCTCCCTGCTTCCTCCCTCGCGGCGTAAAACTTTGAAAGTGTACGGCCCCGAGATGGGACCATGATAGTCATCATATCCAGTCTGACCTGAGTCATCTCGAGCACATACATCTTGAGCCTTGGGATTTTCTTTGTCACCTTTAACCTGCTTTCTGTGCTCACGTTCAGCGGCAGAGCCATATTCTTTTGGTATCGTATTTAGCACTGTGCTTAATATTTCCCACCATTGATTCTGGCATAGAATGACCCTATTGATGAGCGACATATTTCACAGTCAAGTCATTCATAACAAAAAGACTAACAAAAAGACTAACAGTGGGACAGAATGTGGAATGTTACTACTCCCCAACACATGACACATGAACACACACATCTAATAAGGTTTCACATGCTCCATTGTGCCTCACACCTCTGATATTTCTGGTTGTGTGTAGATTGGTTGTACGCACAATTGCTTATTGTGATTCAACTACAGTACAACGTACGGTGTATATATATAACCCTGACATATTCTACTGTCTGCCGTGTGTCTGTCTCTGTAACTGGTAGTTGAATTGTTTATTCCTATGCCTGGTTCTGTGTGACGTTACTTACTACCTCAGTTGTTTCTCTCAGGCTTATGCATCTGGAAAAATACTAAAGAATGAAATGCACTCATCGGTGGCCATCCTAATGCCTTCTGTCATCGGAAACTCAGAGCGTGGAGCAAAATGCAAATGTTTACATCGCTCAGTTACTACGCGCCCGCTCTATCCAGACAAGTGACTACATGCTTCTGCACTGAAATCCCTGAATCGTATGGAACATCTCCCATAAAAGCCTTGATGACAATCCAATGAATGACAACATATCCCATAAGTGGTCACGACCTGTCTAATAAACATTCGCAGAAGAAACTTGGCATGAAATAGTTGCACGAGTTCTGTTGTTGCCCTTTCGGTGATCGTTTGGTGGGTTCGTTTTTGTTTATGTGACTCTCTTTCCTCATCTGGATATCTCCCATGATACAAGAAAAGAGCCAATGAAACACTGCAATAGAAAAATAATTAATATTTCACCCTGGACAAATTTACCGCACTTGTTTACAGCCGCTTATTACCACTGTGTCTCTCGCTGACGTCTTCAAGGACCTCGGACAACGTCACCTGTAAGAACATGAGTTCTTGCAGAGGAAGGGGGTTAGGGTTAAGACACCCTTCTTCGCATCCACCCCATCCCAAACACACAACACCCCCTGGTCTGGATTCAATCAGCAGGCTTCAATCAGCAGGCAACAGGGACCACTTGCCCTGAATCCATTTCTATCCTGAGGGTGAACAGAAGTTCAAAACATATTGTTTACTCCAGTTGTCCCCATCCAAGAGCTGTTCAAGACCTATGCTAAAGCTTAAATGGGCTGAATTTATTTTCTAAAATTCCAAGTTAAAAGTAAAGCAAAATGCTAATCAAAACCAAGTGTTTCAGAAGACAAAAGGCCATGGCAGTGAGATGGAATCCAGACCTGCATGCTTTTTTGGGGGGGTCAGTGTGTCCTAGTTACACCCTCTTCGCCTGAATATCTGTCTGCTGATGGCTGGCTATACTTCATCACATGTCTCACAGTGATGTCGTCATGAAGTTAGGCTTCTCTGGCGAAACTTCACAGCTTGTACTCTCCAGCACAGTGGTATGATACAAATTAGGATTAAGTTGGCCTGTGACGGATTGGGAGTGACGTTTATCAGAGTACACGCAATACACTGTGCTCTATTTCTCCCCTTAAGTTTTACATGTAGTCAGGGCCACTCACATCAACTCTTCCCTGTTTAGCGGCACTTAAAATATGGCATTATCTATTTCCTGTTTAGCTCACGACACAGTTTAAGAAATGTCTCTGTTGTGCCTTGGCTTCGGGAGGCTTTTAAAACCATGGCAAATGATGTAGTTGGAATGGCATTCGTGTCAACTGTTAAGGACCTCAAAGGTAGTTTGAGAAGGCTTGCACCTTCTGCGAAGTGTCTTCAATGTCTCCATGTCAGACTGTCCTTAGGGGGAACACTAGTCCCGAAGAAACCAATGCGGACACAGAGGAACAGAGGAACTGAAGGCAGGCGAAACCCAGACCTAGACAGGGAAATGTGATGTGCGGCTCGCACTGCTTTCACACAGTCGACAGAGACAGACATCATCCACCTACGCACCTACATGTTTTCCACTGACCACCGTTGGCGACTGTTGCCATGGCGTCGCGGCCGGCCAGCTGTGCGAGACAGCACAATGCTACGGATGTCCATACAATGTCAGTGTCACGCAGCGCATTGTTCGTCACATGAAACATACACTAGCTGATGGAGGACAGACTGAGGGTTACTTGACTGAAATGAAACACTGCAACAGGCATGCATTGCATCTGGTACTGACAGTTTGACAGACGGTATTTGCTTGAAAATGATGTGGTAAAATTATACAAACTACAATTATCAAGCACTTTAGACATTACATCCCTACCTCCATCCGTCCCCTTCTCTCCCTTTCCCTAAACCCCTTCTATCTGAGTCCTACTGTTGGCTCCAATGTCTTCCAGTGATGCTGTGATGCTGTGTCTAAGAAGAGAGAGAGATGTTTGAGGGCTCCTTTGTTGAATTCCTCCTCAATAAAGCCAATGTCTCACCCGACAGTAATCAGAGACGGCAGACCCAGAGAAAACACCAACTCACTGCCGGCTAATGTCTCTCAAGTGACTCCTCTTCTGCACAGCTAAATATCCCTTAATTGCCCTCCCTCAAAATAAGGATTGTCTAAATGGGCACACAGCAAGAAGAGGAATGGCTACTTTAAATTAGCTGATTATAATGCCCTGCGCTGTTGGGGATGTAGTACACGGTCTGCTCTGTAGTGTCATTGTGTGATTATGGGTGTTCTGGTCCATTAGGGAAAACTGAAGCTTGAGCATAGCGTTTGGTCTTATGAATTGGTCTCACAGACAGAGATAAAGCCAGAGTGAGACAACCGCATCCACACACACACACACATGCATGTACGTGGTCGTAGACAAGCACTGAATTTTCTCTCTCATCCTCCAGCCCTCTCCTTGCCTCTCCCCTCTCTCTGCTGGCCTTGACACGGTCACCAGGCCTCTGAAGCCTGACCTAGCCCAAACCCAGTAGACATAACAGAACAAGTAGAGTGACAATGTCTGGAATGGCTGTTCTGGCGTGACCATCCTATCTCTTTTTTTACTCCCTTTTTCTCCCCATTTCATGGTATGCAATTGTTAGTAGTTACTGTCTTGTCTCATCGCTACAACTCCCGTACGGGCTCGGGAGAGACGAAGGTCGAAAGCCATGCATCCTCCGAAAAACAGCCCAACCAACGCGCACTGCTTCTTAACACAGCGCGCATCCAACCCGGAAGCCTGCCGCACCAATGTGTCAGAGGAAACACCGTACACCTGGCGATCTGGTCAGCGTGTACTGCGCCCAGCCCGCCACGCTAGTGTGTGATATTTTTTCAATAATACAGTATAAACAAGTCTATATACGATGTGAGCAAATGAGGTGAGATAAGGGAGGTAAAGGCAAACAAAGGCCATGGTGGCAAAGTAAATACAATATAGCAAGTAGATTTGCAGTGGAAGAATGTGCAAAGTAGAAATAAAACTAATGGGGTGCAAAGGAGCAAAATAAATAAAATAAAATAAATACAGTAGGGAAAGAGGTAGTTGTTTGGGGTAAATTATAGGTGGGCTATGTACAGGTGCAGTAATCTGTGAGCTGCTCTGACAGTTGGTGCTTAAAGCTAGTGAGGGAGATAAGTGTTTCCAGTTTCAGAGATTTTTGTAGTTCGTTCCAGTCATTGACAGCAGAGAACTGGAAGGAGAGGCAGCCAAAGAAAGAATTGGTTTTGGGGGTGACCAGAGAGATATACCTGCTGGAGCGCGTGCTACAGGTGGGTGATGCTATGGTGACCAGGGAGCTGAGATAAGGGGGGACTTTACCTAGCAGGGTCTTGTAGATGACATGGAGCCAGTGGGTTTGGCGACGAGTATGAAGCGAGGGCCAGCCAACGAGAGCGTACAGGTCCCAATGGTGGGTAGTATATGGGGCTTTGGTGACAAAACGGATTGCACTGTGATAGACTGCATCCAATTAGTTGAGTAGGGTATTGGAGGCTATTTTGTAAATGATATCGCCGATGTCGAGGATTGGTAGTATGGTCAGTTTTACAAGGGTATGTTTGGCAGCATGAGTGAAGGATGCTTTGTTGCGAAATAGGAAGCCAATTCTAGATTTAACTTTGGATTGGAGATGTTTGATGTGGGTCTGGAAGGAGAGTTTACAGTCTAACCAGACACCTAGGTATTTGTAGTTGTCCACCTTTATTTAACCAGGCAAGTCAGTTAAGAACAAATTCTTATTTTCAATGACGGCCTAGGAACAGTGGGTTAACTGCCTGTTCAAGGGCAGAACGACAGATTTTGTACCTTGTCAGCTCGGGGATTTGAACTTGCAACCTTTCGGTTACTAGTCCAATGCTCTAACCACTAGGCTACACTGCCGCCCCACGTAGAGCCGTCCAGAGTAGTGAAGTTGGACAGGCGGGCAGGTGCAGGCAGCGATCGGTTGAAGAGCATGCATTTAGTTTTACTTGTATTTAAGAGCAATTGGAGGCCACGGAATGAGAGTTGTATGGTATTGAAGCTTGCCTGGAGGGTTGTTAACACAGTGTCCAAAGAAGGGCCAGAAGTATACAGAATGGTGTCGTCTGCGTAGAGGTGGATCAGAGACTCACCAGCAGCAAGAGCAACATCATTGATGTATACAGAGAAGAGAGTCGGTCCAAGAATTGAACCCTGTGGCACCCCCATAGAGAATGCCAGAAGTCCGGACAGCAGACCCTCCGATTTGACACACTGAACTCTATCGGAGAAGTAGTTGGTGAACCAGGCGAGGCAATCATTTGAGAAAGCAAGGCTGTCGAGTCTGCCGATGAGGATGTGGTGATTTACAGAGTCGAAAGCCTTGGCCAGATCAATGAATACGGCTGCACAGTAATGCTTCTTATCGATGGCGGTTAAGATATCGTTTAGGACCTTGAGCGTGGCTGAGGCGCACCCATGACCAGCTCTGCTACCAGAATGCATAGCAGAGAAGGTATGGTGAGATTCGAAATGGTCGGTAATCTGTTTGTTGACTTGGCTTTCGAAGACTTTAGAAAGGCAGGGTAGGATAGATATAGGTCTGTAGCAGTTTGGGTCAAGAGTGGCCCCCCCTTTGAAGAGGGGGATGACCGCAGCTGCTTTCCAATCTTTGGGAATCTCAGAGAGGTTGAACAGGCTAGTAATAGGGGTGGCAACAATTTCGGCAGATAATTTTAGAAAGAAAGGGTCCAGATTGTCTAGCCCGGCTGATTTGTAGGGGTCCAGATTTTGCAGCTCTTTCAGAACATCAGTTGACTGGAATTTGGGAGAAGGAGAAATGGGGAAGGCTTGGGCTAGTTGCTGTGGGGGGTGCAGTGCTGTTGACCGGGGTAGGAGTAGCCAGGTGGAAAGCATGGCCAGCCTGGTAGAAAAATCCTTATTGAAATTCTCATTTATAGTGGATTTATCAGTGGTGACAGTGTTGCAGGAAGCAAATTTCTGCTTGAAAAAGCTAGCGATGAGACAAGGATATCCCTACCGGCCAAACTCTCCCTAACCCGGACTACTCTAGGCCAATTGTGCGTTGTCCCATGGACCTCCCGAGCCTGGGCTCGAACCCAGAGTCGCTGGTGGCACAGCTAGCACTGTGATGCAGTGCCTTAGACCACTGCACCACCCGGGAGAACCGACCATCCTCTCTAAAGGAAACACAACCCAGTGAACCCAGTCAACCCACTATATTATACTGAGAGCTGGGAACAGCCCACTACTCTACAAAAAAACATACAGGACATATTTGGTGACTTTGCTAATAATACATTTCTAAGATTTTTTGTTGTTGTTATCAAGTCTTGACGTTGAACACATCGAAACCCTTATCTGTCGCACAACCGAGAAGCTCCAGTTCTTTTGAGCTCTCGTCCTAAATATTTATGTTGGATTCTAAACACATAGTTCTGAGAACCCGGTCTGCAAGCTGTAAAAACGGGGTCATTGTATGTGTTAGAAGAAGGACAGGAAGCAAGCAGAGAGAGGACAAGCACCGAGGATATCGTTTTGGTTTCATACCGCCTCTTCTTGTGTCAGAGTGCCCTATTTGTCAAACACAACGTAGACTGGACCATGACATTGCTATCTCACCTCCTACTGTCACGACTTCCACCGAAGGTGGCTCCTCTCCCTGTTCGGGCGGCGCTCGGCAGTCGTCGTCACCGGTCTACTAGCTGCCACCGATTCCTTTTTCTTTTCTGTTGGTTTTGTCTTGTTTTCACCTTGTTACTTATTTGTTGTTAATTATTGGCCTATTTAAACTTCCAGGGCCCGCCTGCTTTTGTGCTTATTCTCACTGTCAGTGGTGTAATTGTTTTGCTTATACGAATTTTGCTGTCTGTTATGTTCCCTGGTTTTGGGGACACACCTGTTTATTGATCATTTTGCCTGGTTGTTGGCTAGACCCAGCTTAATAAACGTATACGTTGGAAGCATTGCTCTCTGCGCTTGACTCCACACCCACCACTCCTAGCCATCCGTGACACCTACACCACACTAGGCCACCGCAACATTAACACACACGCTCACACACGCACAAAGACCCCAAAAAACATTAATGACGTTTCATCTTAGCCCACCCATAGTATAGTTTTGTTGTATATGACCTCGTTCACCTGACCTTTGAAGCAAACACGACCATAATGGGTTATACATTCTCTCACATCAGCTTGTGAGGAATTCCACTACACATCATATTATAGTATTTTACACGTCATACTGTATATCCATAGTATGAAGCATGTGGCATTAATGATGAGTGAACACAAACTACCACTGTTTATATAGTCTATTGGCAGTCGGCGTCAATCTACTGTAAACAATATTGAATTCATTGTTTGCAGCATTAGGTCCAAACTGTACTTTTCCAGACGTTCTGTAAACATTTACACTAACCTACGGAGGATTTGACAATTGAAACATCTACATTTTGGAGAACGATTCTAAAGGTTTATCTCATGAATTGACTCTCCTTCCAAAAGCTTAGTTATGTGTTCCACTTCTATTTGAGCTTCTGCAGGCAATTGTGGGAGAGAGAGGGATGAGGGAGGAGGGGGAGAAAAGGTGGAGATTGAAAGATCCATCCCGGCTCCTCTGCCCTCCCTGGGAGCTCCGGAATGCGTCTGGAATCCTACCCAGACTCCCCCATGTGCCCCACCCCTCAGCTCCAGCCTCCCTCCATCTCAAACCAGCAGACTCCTCTAGCACTGCAACAAAACACACCGAGATGAGATCTTCAACTAACCACAGCACAAGAGATGGTTCAAACTGATGTGGATGTTACATTGTGTGTTGGAGGTGGTATTCTTGAGAAGGTGGTATTCATGGTTCTTTAACGGACAGACACTGAGAGGTTTATTTGGCCCCTATAATAGCCAAAGGAGGTGGATATGCTTGTTCCTCACAACCAAATGTAGCCCCTGTTCATTACAGCCTACATACCTATACTGTAAGCTATGTGTATGAACCTTTAATATTCTCTGAGTGTAATTGGTCCACGTTCTGGTTTATAGAACCTGTAAAGATGCTGTAACCACTCTGGGTCTAAATGCAGTATAGAGACATCTCAGAGGCTTTAGTCCAATACCGTTTTTCTGCATTACCCTACGCACTCACCCTCCTACAGACAGGGTCACGAGAAATGTTTACAACACTCCATGGTCGCCATAGCACGCAGGAGGAAGCAGAGAGGAGTGTGTGGGGAAATAACACCGTTGGGATTACACAAAAGCAAAACGTATATCCGGCAAATTGTACAGTTTTAGGTCCTACCATTGCTTGGCTATTGCAACATTCGACGACCTAACTAACCACATACAAAATGTTACATTATTATCAGATGGAGAATCCAATATTTTTCTTGGACGCAACACAATGAGTATATATATTTTTTTTAAAGAATTGCCCAACTGAGTACTGTCCTTGGATTTCACTCCTTAGTCTGCCCTTTTCACACTACCATAGTTCCTGGAACCGTACAGTATGGTTCGGTTTGGCATGATGGTGTGAAAAGGGTACTTCATTTTAGAACCATGTCCTGTAACCCTCCATCTATTGAGTCAGAGTGGATGGTCAACCTAGAGGACAGTGGCCACTCACTGGTCAGTCCGTTTCCCTGAGTCTTAATGCACCACAGGCCCTCGTCTCGAGTGTCCTCTCAGTGAGAGGTTAGCAGCGTGTGTCCTCCTGCTCTGAGAGCTTCCAGCTGTTCTTGGCTCCATAGGGGTGAGCCGACACCAAGTGAGAGAGTGAGAGAGAAAGTGAGGGAGAGCGGGAGGGAGAGTGAGAGAGAAAGCGAGAGAGAGAGAGAGAGAGAGAGAGAGAGGGAGAGGGAGGGAGAGGGAGAGAGAGAGGGAGAGGAAAAGAGAGAGGGAGACGAAGAGAGAGATAGGGAGAGGGAGAGGAAGAGAGAGAGGGAGAGGGAGAGGAAGAGAGAGAGGGAGAGGGAGAGGGAGAGAGACACTCCAGGGGTGAGGTAGAGAGGTCTGTCTGCTCGGTTGCATGACAGGCCTGCCTGTTGTTATTACAGATACATGTGTATCCAATGACAACATCAGTAAAAGTAGTGGTAACAGTATCAATTGCGAGTGGTAAAAGTAGATGTAGTAGCATGAAAGTGATAGTGGACTAATATCAGCAGTTTCAACATGGTAGAGGTAGCATGCAGATGAGCATACAGTAGCAGGCTTATGAGTTTATTAAGTTATAGAAACTTGGATGGACAGCCCCCTGAGAGAAGAATGTTGGGCTGCTGGTTGGTAGCAGTGTTGGCCAGTAGAGGGCATATTCTAGTCGCTCTGCTGCTGCACTACAATGAAACAGTGTTGGCAACACAGTGACGATGACAAACCCACATGCTACTAATCTACGAAGTACAGGTTTAACCCAAATGTGCTGTGTCTGTCGGCAAACAGAAGAACAGGAGGTGAGAAGGGACAGTTTGGTATGAGTGAATGCAGTTTGTGTGTGTGTGTGTGTGTGTGTGTGTGTGTGTGTGTGTGTGTGTGCGCGTGTGTGCGCATGCAGTGTGTGTGCCTGCCTGCCTGTCTGTCTGTCTGTCTATCTCTCTGTCTGTGGGTACAGCACAGTGTCTAACATGAAACCCACTGTCTTACATGGAAGCCATTGTCTCACACTGAACCCAGTAAGACAGTGCTTTGCTCCTCACACAGCGGCAGCAGTAAGTCATATTTCAGAGCCTATTAAGTCTCCATTTGAGGGAAGCCCTCCCTGCTGGCTCAGCTAATCTGACACAGGTGTGGCTCCAGACAACCACAGCTCCCAAACAGGCCTCAGGCTGAGCAGCTTCTACCCAGAACTCCGTTTCCCACGCTACCCCTGGGCTTTGAGGCTTATTAACCTCCCTCCTCTCAGTTTAGGGCAAATCATGATTCATTCATTGCCTGGCGACTCAAACTGAGTTCTTCGACTGTTCTATGTTCGCTCCATACTTCAGTCTGAGACTGCCATCGTTGAAGTCGTTTGTGGTGATGTCAAAATGAGGGATGTTGTACAAAACAAAGTATCCTGCAATTGGGTCATTTCTAACCAATCAGAGTATCAAAGCCAATGACACATTTTCAAAATGCTGCTTCACCCACGTTTTATGGCTCTAGCCCAACCCATCGGTTTCTGGTGCCAATCAGAATGGTTAGAATGTGTTTGCGTTCTAGAAATCGTCTGGAAGGTACTCAGACCCATTGCGGAGAATAAACTCATGTTTGGCCTAAGCAAGTTTGGGTAGCCAGGAAAATGAATTCAGCCTTCTGCTGCAAATTAGTAGGAGACGTCCATTTTTACGATCGTATTAAAGCTCAGACTAATGTCTTAATATAATGATCTAGACTCCTAGTTAAAGTGTTGGCTCCTCTTTTTTTTTGATTGACCACAAGAACCTCCCCTCTTTGTTTCAACAAGCCTCCCGAATGTATTTCCGTCATTCAAATTATCCAGAGACAATTAGGCTATTCTAAACTGAAATTCGCCCATCATTTGGGCTTCTTAATGTAAATGACCCCATGGGGGTCTTGATTCAAATGACTCTGACTTTTGAATAACGAGAACACAGCCTCCTTTCCCTGTAGTAACACCCTCCTCTCCCTACTCCTTCCCTGCCCCTCCCTCTCCTCTCTCTACCCCTGAAGCCGTCTGCCTCTCTCCCTAATACTCCTCCAGCTCGAGATTCCCGAAAGGGCCCGAAAGACAAATGCTTATTCCTGTGATGTCTCCATTCCAGCAGCAGACTGTTCTCGTCTGAGTGGAGCCAGTGGGGTGTGGGTGTAGTGATACAACGTGACAAAGGGATGTGGAAGCAGAGAGAGACAGGAGCAGCAGCATGGACAAAGCCAGTCAGACTAGGCACAGTAAAGTGGCCACTAAGGGGACTCTTTCAGTGTGTTTATTCTGCACACATTCCCACAGTGCACTGGGCTTTGGGTAGAATGATGACATTTTAGACTCTAGAGCAATCTATGGCTCTAGTCTTTTCTAAATCATAACAAGGGCATTTAAAGGTTTATTAAGCACTTGGCCAGGACATGAGCACATCATCAAGTGTATCCAACTGCTAAAACAGACACACACACACACACAGAACACTGAAGTGCGTCAGTGCTCTTCAGACCCTGCTCTGGTATGACGAGGGTCTTTACTCCCTTCCAAAACAGTGTGAGTGCAAGGGAAGGAGGGAGGGAGGGAGGGAGGGAGGGAGGGAGGGAGGGAGGGAGGGAGGGAGGGAGGGAGGGAGGGAGGGAGGGAGGGAGGGAGGGAAAAGAGGAATAGACACAGGCGCTATGTTTACCTCTGTAACCAAGATAACAAAAGGACAGCTTCTTTCTGCCGTCTATTTAATTAGCTACTAACATGGAGACTGTGGCAATGTCCCAAATGGCAGCCTATTCCCTATACAGTGCATTAAGGGGCCATACAGCTCTTGTCAAAAGTAGTGCACTATATAGGAAATAGGGTGCCATTTGTGGCACATCCTGTGACTTAAGGAGGACATGCCATCAGAATAAAGAGAGGGATGGCCAATAGAGAGATGAAAGGAGGAAAAGGAGAGATAAAAGGTTTGAGAGGAGGAGAGGGGAAAAGGTGGACAATGAAAGGGTGTTAGAATACAATGCAATACAGCAAGGTGACATATCCATACATTATTCTAAGTAAAGCAACTAAATATTTCAAGCACCCATATTAGAATACATACAGGGTTGCAGACCGTACCATAACGAGTGTGCCATATCTCTTCTTTTTCTATGTTGACATCCATCGGTGTTAGTAGAACAACATACTGAAGGTTGTCGGTTTGTTACCTCAGCTACCCTGCTCGTCCTGTTTCAACTGACTCCCCCACCCCTCATTTGTGCAATAATAATAGTCACTCTCCTACAGTCCTCCCATGTTACCATCTATTCACCCCTGGTGAACTCGACCCTAACCCTGGTGAACTCAACCCTAACCTTGGCGAACTCAACCCTAATCCTGGTGAATGCGACCCTAACCCTGGTGAACTCAGCCTAACCCTGGTGAACTCTGCCATAACCCTGGTGAACTCAGCCTAACCCTGGTGAACTCAGCCCTAACACTGATGAACTCGACCCTAATCCTGGTGAATGCGACCCTAACTCTGGTGAACTCAGCCTAACCCTGGTGAACTCTGCCCTAACCCTGGTGAACTCAACCCTAACCCTGGTGAACTCAGCCCTAACACTGATGAACTCGACCCTAACCCTAGTGAACTCGACCCTAACCCTGGTGAACTCGACCCTAACCCTGGTGAACTCAGCCCTAACACTGATGAACTCGACCCTAACCCTGATGAACTCGACCCTAACCCTGGTGAACTCAACCCTAATCCTGGTGAATGCGACCCTAACCCTGGTGAACTCAGCCTAACCCTGGTGAACTCAGCCCTAACACTGATGAACTCGACCCTAATCCTGGTGAATGCGACCCTAACTCTGGTGAACTCAGCCTAACCCTGGTGAACTCTGCCCTAACCCTGGTGAACTCAACCCTAACCCTGGTGAACTCAGCCCTAACACTGATGAACTCGACCCTAACCCTAGTGAACTCGACCCTAACCCTGGTGAACTCGACCCTAACCCTGGTGAACTCAGCCCTAACACTGATGAACTCGACCCTAACCCTGATGAACTCGACCCTAACCCTGGTGAACTCAATCCTAACCCTGATGAACTCGACCCTAACCCTGGTGAACTCGACCCTAACCCTGGTGAACTCAACCCTAACCCTGGTGAACTCGATATTCCAAGCATATTTGCTCACCATATGTCTGCTGCAAAGGGACAAGATAGTTTTTTATCAGTCATGGAAATAGAAGCGCTGAAAACGAATTGGCTCCCTATTTAAAAATAAGATGGAGAACAAGCTATGAGGGAAAAATACTGACGTTTTGGTGCAGCTACAGCCAACTAGTGCAAAAATAATATTGCAATATTGTCAAAAAAATACAATATATCATCAAAAAATAATATCCCGATATGTAACTGTAGCGATCTTTTCCCCCATCACTACCCTACACTGCTCTCACATCTAGAGGCCAGGATACACACCACATTTATACACACACACACACACACACACGTCACAGCAACAGGCTTCTGGGAAGGGACCCAGCAGTAGGGTAAGGGATCCATGCCTGGATATGATGTCTAAACCCTCTGAGTAACTCGTTAGTACTTTATTTTCTGGCCACAGTATTACCATAGTTCACACTCTTCAACAAGAGTATTATGTTGTAATAGCATGATCATTTACAGGGGTTATGATCCAATGAGTCATTACCACCACCAAGTTAGAGCAGGGAGAGATATTCATGGCAGGTTAGCCAGAGGAGGGGAGGGCAGGCAGCTGGGTACCACGGTAACCACAGGCCACCCGGGAGCTCAGCTCATTCACACTGACTGTGTTTTGCTGGATTGTACCAAATGTCATTGCAGCTGTCGACTCAGCACTCAGTTCAGCAAGCTTAGAGTGAGGCTGTAATATGGGATGGGGAAAGTCAATAGCACCCCCTGTCTGGTTAACACAGCAACCTACACCTCCTATTTCTCAACATTCCATTTTGTTTCTTGCACTCTGGATGCGGTCCAGTCAAACTCCCAACTCAGCCACATTGAAATGAATACCACTAGGTGGAGTTGAAGGGTTGCATTGCCAAATGAGAGAAAAGACACTCCTTTTCAGACGCATTGTCACAGAGGAGCACTCCAGAAGAGACTATCTGGAATCGGGTTAATCAATTATTGTCGATGGATAATCTCCTCGAATGCATTTTTGTGTGACAGGGCATACACACACTCTATAACGAGGTGTTCTTTTCCTGTCCTACTCACAAAGCCTCCAGTGTGTACTGGCCTGTGACATTAGGCAGACACACATACACACACGACTCCACAAAGAAACACCTACTGTATATGGATACCAACTGCACCCACTACCACGTTCACATGGACATGTACCGTGTAGTTGGCACACACACACTAAACACATCGCCCTGTTTCTCAAACGTAGGCCGTCCGGAGAGCAACAACATAGTCGAAAGCTATTTTCCTCTTGCCTCATGTTTTGTTATGCTTCCTTGCTGTCTGACAGAGTTCAGGGTGAAAGGTCTTCTGGTTGGAGAGTCTGTTTGGCCTACATCTGAGGCGCCATATTTACACAACCATTACTATTTTTTTCTGGGAGGCATTCAGGTCAGATTTGAATTAGAAAACCCAAGCAAATACGTGCCTCTTGTTTTTAGAATCCCAAACACTTTTGCACATTTCTGTTTCACATCGGACGCCATCTTGCTTGGACACCACTACTGTTGGATGTTTGAGTAGCAATCACATAACGATTCGGCTACGATAGCTACAATAGCTACTACAATACTTTGTCATGGTCTCTAATGACCATGACATTAAATTATGAATTATAAACTGGGTAGTTCGAGCCCTGAATGCTGATTGGCTGACAGCCATGGTATAACAGACCATATACCATGGGTATGACAAAACATGTATTTTTACTGCTCTAATTACGTTGATAACCCGTTTATAATAGCAATAAGGCACCATGGGAGTTTGGGAGTATATGACCAAGACACCACGGCTAAGGGCTGTATCCAGGCATTCGTGCATAAGAACAGTACTTAGCCGTGATATATTGGCCATATACCACACCCCCACCCCCACCCCCACCCTGTGCGTTATTGCTAAATTATTTCTAAGACCAAGTCTGTACAACAGCAGATAAACCTGTCTCCTCTGAACTCTGCCGGCCAAGGGGAGTGAAGGGGGAACACACTGATAAGGTCCTCGCTCTCTCTCAGGAGCGATAGAGTTAGCTACACTGTAGCCTTGCTGAGTAATGTCTTGTTAGTTCACTAGCTCTGCAACATCCCTGTGTTTAAATGTGGAGATTCTTCAGCTGCTGGGCTCTGCCTGTCTGACACAAAAGCTCACAGAGTTTCTATCTCCCATCATTGCTTCGGATGGATAGGCCTACAAGAACGACAAGTTAGTCAGGCTCTGTAATCTGTTCAGGTAGGACATATGGGTGCAATGATTGCTGGGGTCTAGCTATATATTGTCATACAGGGGTTGCAGTTAGCTTGTTTTGGAATGTACTGGTAGCAGTGGGGTGCATTTAACTGGATAGAGCTTGTCAGTTAGCCGGACTATTTGATTTAATAAAACTGCCACATGGTTGATGAGTAAGGCGGACTCTGATATTTCTCGACCCACAACTAAGAATTGTTTGTGAGCTTCATCCATGTGATTAAGTGCGGTGAAGAGCGCTACGATACGGAGGAGGAGGAGGACTCAGCCCAGTTGGCTGCCACGGAAACCAGAGGTCAGGTCACAGCACTGAACAGACAGAACGGAGAGAGGGAGCAGAGAAGAGAGAGAGAGAGAGAGAGAGAGAGACTCCAGGGGTGAGGTAGAGAGGTCTGTCTGCTCGGTTGCATGACGGGCCTGCCTGTTGTTATTACAGATACATGTGTATCCAATGACAACATCAGTAAAAGTAGTGGTAACAGTATAATTTGCTAGTGGTAAAAGTAGATGTAGTAGCATGAAAGTGGCAGTGAGTTAATATCAGCAGTTTCAACATGGCAGAGGTAGCATACAGATGAGCATATAATATCAGGCTGATGAGTTTAGACAGGGTTCCTCACTTGGGCCTCATGCCTCCCCACGCTGACTTACCCCTCTTTTGACCCGTGTCAATCAGAGAGCTGTCTAGGACAGAACATTGGATTCTATGTTCACTTGGATAAGAACGCACTGAACCATATCACAGGCTGCCTGTGGAGTTTGTTTAGCTATGAATTGATGCCCAACTCAAACATCTGAATATGGAATCGGCGACATGACAATGTTGCTAGGCATAACTGTCACTTATTCAGCAAGCTCATTCTGTGGACTTGATTGAGTGTCAACATGATCCTATATCGATATAGGATTAAACTGAAGCCGCTGTATCATCCCGTCTACATCAATCAAATGGTCAATCAAATCAAATCAAATTTTATTTGTCACATACACATGGTTAGCAGATGTTAATGTGAGTGTAGCGAAATGCTTGTGCTTCTAGTTCCGACAATGCAGTAATAACAAATGAGTAATCTAACCTAACAATTCCACAACTACTACCTTATACACACAAGTGTAAAGGGATAAAGAATATGTACTTAAAGATATATGATTGAGTGATGGTACAGAACGGCATAAGCAAGACACAGTAGATGATATCGAGTACAGTATATACATATGAGATGAGTAATGTAGGGTATGTAAACATAAAAGTGGCATAGTTTAAAGTGGCTAGTGATACATGTATTACATAAAGATGACAAGATGCAGTAGATAATATAGAGTACAGTATATACATATGAGATGAGTAATGTAGGGTATGTGCAACAGTATAGACTTTACGTCCGTCCCCTTGCCCCGACCTGGGCACGAACCAGGGACGCTCTGCACACATCAACAGTCACCCTCAAAGCATCGTTACCCATCGCTCCACAAAAGCCGCGGCCCTTGCAGAGCAAGGGGAACCACTACTTCAAGGTCTCAGAGCAAGTGACGTCACCGATTTGAAATGCTATTAGCGCGCACCACCGCTAACTAGCTAGCCATTTCACATCCGTTACATATGTAAACATTATATTAGGTAGCATTGTTTAAAGTGGCTAGTGATACATTTTTTACATCAATTTCCATCCATTTCCATTGTTAAAGTGGCTGGAGTTGAGTCAGTATGTTGGCAGCAGCCACTCAATGTTAGTGGTGGCTGTTTAACAGTCTGATGGCCTTGAGATAGAAGCTGTTTTTCAGTCTCTCGGGTCCCTGCTTTGATGCACCTGTACTGACCTCGCCTTCTGGATGATAGAGGGGTGAACAGGCAGTGGCTCTTTATGGCCTTCCTGTGACATCGGGTGGTGTAGGTGTCCTGGAGGGCAGGTAGTTTGCCCCCAGTTATGCGTTGTGCAGACCTCACTACCCTCTGGAGAGCCTTACGGTTGTGGGCGGAGCAGTTGCCGTACCAGGCGGTGATACAGCCCGACAGGATGCTCTCGATTGTGCATCTGTAGAAGTTTGTGTGTGCTTTTGGTGACAAGCCGAATTTCTTCAGCCTCCTGAGGTTGAAGAGGCGCTGCTGCGCCTTCTTTACAACACTGTCTGTGTGGGTGGACCAATTCAGTTTGTCCGTGATGTTTACGCCAAGGAACTTAAAACTTACTACCCTCTCCACTACTGTCCCGTCGATGGGGATGTTTCCTGAAGTCCACAATCATCTCCTTTGTTTTGTTGACGTTGAGGTTATTTTCCTGACACCACACTCCGAGGGCCCTCACCTCCTGCCTGCAGGCCGTCTCGGCGTTGTTGGTAATCAAGCCTACCACTGTAGTGTCGTCCGCAAACTTGATGATTGAGTTGGAGGCGTGCATGGCCACACAGTCGTGGGTGAACAGGGAGTACAGGAGAGGGCTCAGAACGCAACCTTGTGGGGCCCCCGTGTTGAGGATCAGCGGGGTGGAGATGTTGTTACCTACAATCACCACCTGGGGGCGGCCCATCAGGAAGTCCAGTACCCAGTTGCACAGGGCGGGGTCGAGACCCAGGGTCTCGAGCTTGATGACGAGTTTGGAGGGTACTATGGTGTTAAATGCTGAGCTGTGAATACATAGGTATTCCTCTTGTCCAGATGGGTTACGGCAGTGTGCAGTGAGCAGTGTGGTTGCGATTGCGTCGTCTGTGGACCTATTGGGGTGGTAAGCAAATTGGAGTGGGTCTAGGGTGTCAGGTAGGGTGGAGGCGATATGGTCCTTGACTAGTCTCTCAAAGCACTTCATGATGACGGAAGTGAGTGCTATGGGGTGGTAGTCGTTTAGCTCAGTTACCTTAGCATTCATGGGAACAGGAACAATGGTGGCCCTCTTGAAGCATGTGGGAACAGCAGACTGGGATAAGGATTGATTGAATATGTCCGTAAACACACCAGCCAGCTGGTCTGTGTATGCTCTGAGGACGCGGCTGGGGATGCCGTCTGGGCCTGCAGCCTTGCGAGGGTTAACACTTTTAAATGTTTTACTCACATGGTTGTAGTGAAGGAGAGTCTGCAGGTTTTGCTAGCGGGCCGTGTCAGTGGCACTGTATTGTCCTCAAATTAGTCTGCCTGGGAGCAAGACAAGGGCTGGTTTTCCTTTTGTAATCCGTGATTGACTGTAGACCCTGCCACATACCTCTTGCGTCTGAGCCGTTGAATTGCAACTCTACTTTGTCTCTATACTGACGCTTAGCTTTTTTGATTGCCTTGCTGAGGGAATAGCTACACTGTTTGTATTCGGTCATGTTTCCGGTCACCTTTCCCTGGTTAAAGGCAGTGGTTTGGCTTTCAGTTTCGCGCAAATGCTGCAATCAATCCACGGTTTCTGGTTTGGGAATATTTTAATCATTGCCGTCATTGCACTTTCTAATGAACTCGCTCACAGAATTAGCGTATTCGTCAATGTTGTTGTTGGATGCAATGCGGAACATATCCCAATCCACGTGATCGTAGCAGTCTTGAAGCGTGGAATCAGATTCAAATAATCCATATTATTATTTCTAACAGTGAGCCAAGGCTCCTATAGACATAACTGAATGAAGGGGACCTAGTAGTTCTATAGCATAAACATCCATATGCCATTCAGACTACTGTGTGTTTCTGACACCAGTGCCTTGGTTATTCTAGGTAACAACAGGCCTGGGAAAGCAGGGTGAAAAAATAAAGCAGAAATAGCTGGAATTTAGCTGAGTGTGAAGCCAGAGGATTGGGAATTGTGGGCAGTCACCCTTTTTCGACAGGGTCCCATGCATCAATGGACTGGAATTCCAAACAACTCTTCCACCCTTCTCTAAGGCTGAAGCTAGTAAGATGCCATGGACGAGTGAGGATGAAGCTAGAATGGCTGCCGTGGAAGAGTGTGGCGGAAGCTAGGAAGCAACCAAGGACGAGTGTTGCTGGAAACCAGCCATGGGTCCAGGAAGCAGTAATGGACGAGCTTCATTCCCTCATCTACTATGAAAGTGTACAGAAAAAAACGGAATGATTCGATAACCTACTGCACCCAAGAACACTTTTCTTTCTTCTTTTTAGGAATGACTGTATTAGGAATTATTGTATCTCAAAAAGTTAAGCAGAAAATATGGAATTCTTGGATGTGGGAGTGGTAATCCCGTCTTAAAAGTGATTTATTTCTTCTCCCTCATAGTGATACTGAGTCTCAGTAGGAACGGCATGCGAAAGGAAACTGGATGCCAAACTTCATGTTCTCGAAAAACAAGCACAAATCATTTCTGCTTATGCCGATCTTATCTCATTTGAGTAGAACTGTACCGATGTTAGAGAGTTTTGACACAGACAAATCCTAGATGGAAATTAAAGCACAAGGTAAATGAAGACTTATAGTTGTAATAATTTGCTAATGACAGTTGTTTTCAGGCTTCTCTCTCCAAAAGAGATAGAATTCACATCGCAAATAAATTCACATATAAAAAGTCATTTGAAACAATATGTGAATCCCAACCACCAGTAGACTATAGTGAAATGGAAACGTACTATAGCTGGACACACCACTTGTGTGTCAAATAGAATATTTCTTATTAAACTCTCCTGACCAACAGAAGTAGACCTGGCCTCTTAAACACTTCCTGCCTTCGGGCTCATTCTCTAGTAGACAGGAAATGAAAACGGCTCGACTTCCTTGGCCTGATAGTCTACAGGTCCTGCTGGCAGAACGGCCAGCCCGTACAGCCCTCTATTACAGATGAACAGAGGCACAGAGAAACAGCAGCACCTCTAAACTAGTCTTCATGTGACATGTAAGATGGTAATAACAGTAGAGCAAAATACCTGAGTCTAACTCTCCAAGCTTTACGATCTTGAGCAAGTGTGTAGGTAGTCTATGAGGTGTTCTATTCAACAGCCACAAACATGGCAAACAGTAATATTGGCTTGATGGGAACGGAGGGCCTCTTCCACAGCCACTATTCTATTTCACATGGGTTGAAAGTCCAGCGGGCTCATTTATAAAACTGTGAGGAGGATTCATGTCAAAGAGGTGGCTTACGGACGAAACACAGAATGTGCTTATGCACAAAAATATTCTGATTTATAACACAGTGCCCACGCACGTTCCACCCCGGTTTCACTTAATTACCCTGGTTGTAACTGACAATGACTGGGTGAGTGTCCGTGGAGGACCGCACATTCTCTCATCAAGTTTGTTTTTTATAAATCCCAAAGTTTGCTTAGAAAGTAGCATACGCCTTCTTTTGTGCCTACGCAACGTTTATAAATGAGGCCCCAGGTCTATCACTAGTGAATTTCTCCATGTGAAAATTTTGCCTTTGTATATCAGATTGCCACAGTTTATATTCAACAAAATGAATGAATACATTGGATTCATAAACCCAATACCCAGTACAAACAGTCATATCGGAGGATTGTGAGGGTTTGAAATGGCTTAAATCATATACATGCTTTTCCCATGACTGACCACATTAATGTGTGTGTCCTTGTAGGAGAGACTTAATTGGCAACAGACACTGAGATTTGGCAACGAAATGAATGTTTACTTTGCATGTGATTCTATTTCAGTATATGCAACCTTTTTCTCAAAGGAGAGAACCCTTTCCATATAGCCAAATAATAAACCAAAACCATGCCCTAAAATTACATTTGTTTGGTGAAATGACTGCTAATTAACAGTATACATTTCCCAGTACAGTTGTGAAACGTAGCAACCAAAATGTTTTAAAGCACTGAAAATGTTACAAAAATCAAGCATTCAAAATGACAAACTAACAAAATGATCACCCTCAGCCAGATCATATTTGTCATGGCATCCAACTCCTGTGTCCTTTGTGGCATCCAACTCCTGTGTCCTTTGTGGCATCCAACTCCTGTGTCCTTTGTGGCATCCAACTCCTGTGTCCTTTGTGGCATCCAACTCCTGTGTCCTTTGTGGCATCCAACTCCTGTGTCCTTTGTGGCATCCAACTCCTGTGTCCTTTGTGGCATCCAACTCCTGTGTCCTTTGTGGCATCCAACTCCTGTGTCCTTTGTGGCATCCAACTCCTGTGTCCTTTGTGGCATCCAACTCCTGTGTCCTTTGTGGCATCCAACTCCTGTGTCCTTTGTGGCATCCAACTCCTGTGTTTGAACAAACCCACATTTTGGAATGTTTTCCTCTCCTATCAGGGAGATCAGAGGATGGCCATTTTCATTTCTCCAAGCTGTAAAACATCATCCTAGTATGAGATGTGTGATGTGATTTTCTACTGCATAAACATTCCACTGTTTCTCTCACCAAGACAGCAGGAGCACTTCACTCTGTGTATCTCCTGAGGGAGCCATCTTGAGATAATGCAGAGGCCAAAAGTCAATAGCCTAGTGGTGATGGTGGGCTAGCAGTAGTTGCATAGCCTGGCCCCAGATCTCTATGTGCTGTCTTGTCATAGGAGAAGAGTCCGAAGAGCACAGAGATCTGGGACCAGGCTAGAAGTTGTAGGAATGGTGTGTCAATGTGTCTCCTGATAAACCAACAAATAGTCCCCTTCATACACAAATCCAATAACATGCTATTTTTGCTTCTAGGATTTTCTTTGTCTTAAGTCCACTTTCGCAGTCAGATAGCATCTGTAATTGACTGATACATCATAGAGATATGAAACGCAAGCAACAACTCTAAAAAACAACAACAATCTGACCTAGATAGCATGGTGTCGGTCGATAATAACAACTACCGCAACAAATTACATTCTGCGTGAAATTAGATTAGAACTCTAGCGGTAGCAGACCCGCAGACGCAAATCCACGGTTGATTTCCCCAAGGAGAATTATGTGAGTGGGGAAAAAAATGCGAACCAGCTATTTCTGCTGGTGTGCCATGCAGATGCACTGTCTTCTTTCTCCGGGCAGCTTCAACATTTGATTGAAGTCCGGCCAGGGAACGAGAATTGTCAGATGACATTCACTGAGACTTCTTCTCCGAGCTAAAAACAGAGCTGCGATTCAGTACTGTGTGAAAAAGCGAAGTGGGCAAAGGGGATGGCAGGTTGAACCAATCCAGACGCTACTACACACACTCTGAGAAACATTCCCGGAGATGTCTCTGTCAAGGTCGTCACCCTCCCGACGCATCTTTAAAAACTGTGTGTGTGCGCGCGTGCGTGTGCACTGAGCATCAACCAACCTGTAGCTCAGAGGAGTTTTCCTTATTCAATCTTACACTAACAGTGATTGCACAAACTTAACCGCACCCCTAACCTTAAACAATTGGGATTACATGTCTAAACTTAACCTGTCACATTTCTCGCTTAAATAAACCATTCACATTTGTTTCTGCCCTCAGAACAATATTGAATATGGACAACTGCAACCTGCCATCCTGTATATCAGAATACTCTGTTATCCTACTGTGACCTTATAGCAGTGGGAAGAAACCATTAGGTAACTGCAGCTAAATGGACCAATATGTTGCCAGTATAAATCACAAGTAAGGAGGGAAGGGGTAACGATGGGGTGCCAGTTTGTGAATACCTCTTTGAGATAACGTCTAGTAACTAAATTAATACATACTTATACTAAATGAGTATGATGTGGACATATCAGTGAAATGCATATGCTCTAACCAGAACTATGTGAAGAGTTTCATACCAAAATGCTACATGGCAATTTTTCTGAGATGTTGGTAAATAAGGTTTTACAGGCACTGGGATTCTCTGCCTCAAACCCTATTACAGGGGCTGAGTCACTGGCTTATTGGTGCCCTTCCATGCCGTCCCTAGGAGGGGTGCACCACTTGAGTGGGTTGAGTCACTGACGTGATCTTCCTGTCCGGGTTGGCGGAGATCTCAGTGTGCTATACTCGGCCTTGTCTCAGGATGGTAAGTTGGTGGTTGAAGATATCCTCTAGTGGTGTGGGGGCTGTGCTTTGGCAAAGTGGGTGGGGTTATATCCTGCCTGTTTGGCCCTGTACGGGGGTATCATCGGACGGGGTCACAGTGTCTCCCGACCCCTCCTGTCTCAGCCTCCAGTATTTATGCTGCAATAGTTTATGTGTCGGGGGCTAGGGTCAGTCTGTTATATCTAACATTGAGTGGCTGCAATAGTTTATGTGTCGGGGGCTAGGGTCAGTCTGTTATATCTAACATTGAGTGGCTGCAATAGTTTATGTGTCGGGGGCTAGGGTCAGTCTGTTATATCTAACATTGAGTGGCTGCTGCCAACATACTGACTCAAATCTCTAGCCACTTTAACAATAAAAAATTGGAAATGTATCACTAGTCACTTTAAACAATGCCACTTTATATAATGTTTACATACCCTACATTACTCATCTCATATATATATTCTGTACTCTATACCATCTACTTCATCTTGCCTATGCCTTTCGGCCATCGCTCATCCATATGTACATATTCTTATTCATTCCTTTACACTTGTGTGTATAAGGTAGTTGTTGTGAAATTGTTAGATTACTGGTTAGATATTACTGCATTGTCGGAACTAGAAGCACAAGCATTTCGCTACACTCACATTAACATCTGCTAAACATGTGTATGTGACCAATACAATTTGATTTGAGAATTTCTTCTGTCTTATCTGGTTTCCTGTGTGAATTTAAGTATTCTCTCTCTCTCTCTCTCTCTCTCTCTCTCTCTATGAGACCACTGTGATTATTATTATTATTTGACCCTGCTGGTCATCTATGACCATTTGAACATTTTGGCCATGTTCTGTTATAATCTCCACCCGGCACAGCCAGAAGAGGACAGGCCACCCCTCATAGCCTGGTTCCTCTATAGGTTTCTTCCTAGGTTCCGGCCTTTCTAGGGAGTTTTTCCTAGCCACCGTGCTTCTACACCTGCATTGCTTGCTGTTCTGGGTTTTAGGCTGGGTTTCTGTACAGCACTTTGTTACATCAGCTGATGTAAGAAGGGTTTTATAAATACATTTGATTGAATTTGATTGATATTGTTTTAAGAAATTATAAAAGAGATTGGTGTGGTTTTTTTCATGGCATGGGGTTGTTCATTGACAGACATGTACAGTATTTGGTTTCATTTCAGAGGGAGAAATAATCATATTTTTTTCAAAATGCTACATATCCTCATCACTCTCAGATAAATAAGTAGTGTTGCTATGTTTTACACAGTCAAATGTAACACATAAGACAAAAGAAATTGACATCCATATTTAAAATATACATCATTTTTGTTGTATAAGTATCATTAAATACAGTAATATGAGATGTTCTATTTAAAACATTTACACTTGACATTTTAGTAATTTAGCAGATGCTCTTATCCAGAGCGACGTTACGTTAAGTGCATTCAACTTAAGATAGCTAGGTGAGACGACCGCATATCACAGTCAAATCTACAGGATACGAACATTCCATTCCAGCTAAACAATGGATATATAGTGTTTTGCCAAAAATAAAACAATTTCCTATACACATCTAAAAATCTATGAATTGAACATTTGAGAACAGTAATATATTACACACACAGGTGAAGGCACCCATTAGCAATCATTTCTGATGAAAAACACAAATGTGAAAAATAGGTGGATAAAGCATATTGGAAATAAACTCTTCTTATGCTATACTCTACAGAATGTGCATTAAATTAAGTAATATAGGCCTGGATGAGTCTCAGGGCTACTTAGCGACAACGGAACATAAAGAGTAAACATGCAGTATGTCCAGTAATGGACTTTTCTTGTTATAGCCTGACTGAAGCTCCAAGCGGGCGTCTTTAGTCGATGGACTCAATAAGATAAACTAAGACGCCCTAGCTACTGCTTTTCTCCTTCTCTTCCCTCTTTTTCTTATTTCCACTCGGTCACTCTTAAACCATTAATACAAGTGATGTCCAAAAATAGTTCCTGAATGTAAACCTAGTTCCTCACAAATGTCAACACACTGGTTTCACTTCCTGTTCGTGGATCACATCGGAAGATAAAGAATTACTTTACTCTGAATCTCTTAGCTGAGGGGTTGGTCGAAATGTTCCATTCGGTATCTTGTGATTTCATTAGGCCTCTCTGACACAGAATCCATGCAGAATCAACACCCACTAATCAACACCCAACACCCACGAAGCGAATCCAAAGATACACTGTCAAATGGCAATTTATGACAAGATAAGCAAGCTACAAAACTAAATATGATATGACAACAAAATGTTGGAAAAAACGAAAAACACGACAACATGAATCCACTAGTTGTGCTTGCCAGTGTCTGTAGGAATAGACTCGCGGGATACCACTACCGTATCTGAATAATGTGGAGATGAAGAAGCAACCCTGCTTTATCTCAATGATACATAATGTATGCAGTGGTAGGATATCCAAAAACAGAGTTACGACCTTGTTAGTGTATAATATGATAGGACTTTGGAGTGAACCAAAAACCATAAATCCCAAACCACCTTTGCCACTTTCAGTTTGCAATTAATGGTCCCTGTACTCTCAATAGGTGCCCTTTTGGTTTTAGGCTGGGTTTCTGTATGAGCACTTTGTGACATCTGCTGATGTAAAAAGGGTTTGATAAATTCATTTGATTGATTTATTGATTGATTGGTTGAATTCGGGATGGGAAATTACACACCCAGGGAGGCAACACCCAACTACACCCAGGTAGACGATTGATTGTAAGACTTCAAAGGAGTCTTCTAGAGATACTCGATAGCAAATCAAACAAACTTTTCCACACACTAACTGAATCAGAGACCCAAAAAACTTATATGTTACATCATATGCTGTTGATGTCAACTAGTTCAGAACGTCTGGTAATGATGAACTACCTGTCCTTTCCGTTGCCATATACCTGACAAACCCAGTAAACCTGAAATGCTGGTTTTGGGAGTGAGTATTTTAAACAACTTGGCACCGTCATAAGATGCCACCTTTCCGACAAATGTAGGCCCTGCTAGAGCTGCCCCGGTCCACTGTAAGTTGCTGTTAATGTGAAGTGTAAATGTCTCAGAGAAACTACGGCTCAGCCGTGAAGTGGTATGTCACACAAGCAGAACGGGACCACCAAGTGCTGATCGCCACCATTGGACTCAGGAGCAGCGGAAACTCATTCTCTGGAGTGGTGAATCACGCGTCACCATCTGGAAGTCCGATGGACAAACCTAGGTTTGGCGAATGCCAGGAGAAAGATACCTGCCCGATTGCATTGTGCCAACTGTAAAGTTTGTTGGAGGAAGAATAATGGTCTGAGGCTGTTTTTCGTGGTTTGGGTTAGGTCCCTTAGTTCCAGTGAAGGGAAATATTAATGCTACAGCATACAATGAAAGGGCCTTCCAGGAAGGCCCTTTCCTTTTCCAGCATGAAAATTCCCCCATGCACAAAGCGAAATCCATACAGAAATGATTTGTCTAGATCGGTGTGGAAGAACTTGAATGGCCTGCAAAGAGCCCTGACCTCAACCCCATCAAACACCTTTGGGATTAATTGGAACGCCAAATGCGAGCCAGGCCTAATCGCCCAAAATCAGTTCCCGACCTCACTAATGCTCTTATGGCTGAATGGAAGCAGGTACCCGCAGCAATGTTCCAACATCTAGTGGAAAGCCTTCCCAGAAGAGTGGAGGCTGTTACAGCAGCAAAGAGGTGACCAACTCCATATTAACGCCCATGATTTGGAATAAGATGTTCGACGGGCAGGTGTCCACTTACTTGTGTAGTGTAGCTCGAAGGGTTAATACCAGTCACAGGTAAGATACTACCTCTACTCCTGCATCCTAGAGCATCGAAGTCACCATAGTTTAACTGTCAGCACAAAAAGGAATCATTTCTGTTGCCTCTGTTTAATGGATTTAAATATATATTTCATACAATTACATTACATTCAATCATATTCAGGCTTGTTGGAAATTCCCACCATTCACATTGACTGAGTTTCCTGAATCATAGGTCTATGTCACATTCATTGCCCTGTTTGGGGAACAACAACATAATGGGGAGGGGTCCGCAAATCGTGAGATAGCTCGTTTTTTTCATGTGTCTGTCTTTGACCCCGTGACAGTTCAGTTCACACTCTTGAGAACCAACTCAGTGCCATCAAAACGTGTCGTCACGTGCTGCCAAAGCATCGCTACATGAGCTTAATTCCAGGGTTATTAACGCTAAGCGGGATCCTTGGGACGTCCCAACAGTAACCCTAACCTTAACCCCCTACATTTACCCTAGCGCTCTCCAACCCTGTTCCTGGAGAGCTATCGTCCTGTAGGTTTTCGCTCCAAAACCAGTTGTAACTGATTCAGCTTATCAACCAGCTAATTATTAGAATCAGGTGCGATATATTAGGGTTGGAGTGAAAACCTACAGGATGGTAGCTATCCAGGAAGAGGGTTGGAGAGCCCTACCCTAACCTTAACCATTTTAAATTTAAACTTCAGGTATGAGCGTCCCAAGGATCCCGGATAGCAAGGGAGTCCAACAAGAGATGGGGGAAAAACATCATTATACCTTTCAACTAGACTGGAGCATGTGGACAGCATGTGGACAGCTGCCAAATATGCGGCCAATGAAGCCGCTGCTAAAAATAAGTCCCAAGTATGTTTTTGTAAGGATTTCATTATGGGTCTGACTGCTGCACACACTCTGCAGACCCTGCTACATGCACGCTTCATTTGGAATTCTTCATTCTTTTTCTACCCAACTACACACAATAACACCATGATGACAAAGTGAAAACATGTCTTTAGACATTTTTGCACATTCATTGAAAATGAAATACAGAAATATCTCATTTACATAATTATTCACACCCCTGAGTCAATGCATGTTAGAATCACCTTTGGCAGCGACTACAGCTGTGATTTTTTTTTCTGGGTAAGTCTAAGAGCTTTGCCCACCTGGGTTGTATAATATTTGCACATTTATAATTTGTTTTAATTCTTCAAGCTCTATCAAGTTGATTGTTGATCATTGCTAGACAGCCATTTATAAGTCTTGCGGAGATGTTTAAGTCGATTTATGTCAAAACTGTAACTAGGCCACTTCGGAACATTCAAGGTCGTCTTGGTAAGCAACTCCAGTGTATGTTTGGCCTTGTGTTTTAGGTTATTGCCCTGATGAAAGGAAAATGTATCTCACAGTGTCTATTCTGTTTATTTCTATCCTAAAAAACTCCCTAGTCCTTGCCCGAAAGAAGAGTGGTACTCTTTGCCCCAAACATACACATTGCATTGCAGTTTTATTTTAGTGCCTTATTGCAATCAGGATACATGTTTTGGAATATTTGTATTCTGTATTTGTATTTTGTATTTATTAGGGATCCCCATTAGCTGCTGCTCTTCCTGGGGTCCAAACACACCAATGCACGCACCCACATTACATACAAAATATAAAACAGTGAACTATGTTTGTACTGAATGAGCTAAAGATAAAACAGTACATCATATAACATCCCTACACCACCACATATCCACAACACAAAACTATTGAATACTTATTGACTCAAGACATTTCAGCTTTTCATTTTTCATTAATTTGTAAACATTTCTAAAAGCCTAATTCGCGATATTTTGTGTAGGTCAGTGACACCAAATCTAAATTTAATCTATTTTAAATACAGTCTGTAACAACTAAATGCGGGAAAAAGTCAAGGGGTGTAAATACTTTATGAAGGCCCTGTAAATCTTCAAAAACAAAAGTAGGTTGTCATTATATCATTCCTCTTAAATACCATGAAGACTTTTTTTTTTTTACTGCGTGGAGTGCACGCGTCGTCATATTTACCTCCGACTTCCAAACGATATAGGCGTGAGAACTGGACTGTTGCTGCTTCTTCTGAAGCCATCTCCGCGGTGAGAATAATGTGTTCGTGCTCCCAGTTGGAGTGACGCTGGGGCTCCTCACCAGAAACGGTAAATCCCACGCGGTATTCCGCTTTGTGCCCCTCACAGTCACGTCATAGTCAAAGGGAAAGTTTGATGTCGGGGAGATGTCCAAGGGTGTGGAGGGACCAGATAAAGACGAAAGGGGTTGTTTCACCCTGAGATTTCTGGAACGGGGATCTGATTTCAACGCAACCTGGTGCTCAGGGGAGCTTGGCGAGGATGAAAACGCACCTGCATCCTCAACGCGCAAACCCGGTAAACCCAAGCGGTCCCCACGGGTTCCATCTGTCTCTGTGCCACATTTCCTTATAATATCAGGGTCCAGGCTCCGAGTTTGTCGCAACTTCCTTTTGGAGATGGCTTTGGAGGCTGGAGTGGAGCAGGAGAAGACGTTCAATAGTCCTTGACCAGATGACATCTCTATCTCCCCTCTGCACAAACGCAGCAGCGTTTAAAAAAACAACAACTTTTCTCAGAAGTTTAGTTTGAGCCCCATAAAGAACCAAACAACGAGATAAGTCCCATCACTATACTCTGACAGTGAACCCTTGGTCCACGTGTTTTTATGATGTCATCGCCAGAATGCCTTTGCTTCAGATAAAGCGAGAGACAGACAGCGCGCAAATGTATCCAATTCTCTGTGCGGTGTTATTATGCATGCAGCTCAGCTCATTCCCAAACTGTAGTCAGAGCGGACGGCAGGATGAGAGATGTTTCGCAACTGATGACCCTCGCCGCCGCTCCTCTAATCCGTCCAATGCGCTCCTGTGGCCGTTAAGACTGCGCTCTCATGTTGCTCCAATGAGCAAAACCAGTGCATACAAGTGTCTTCCCCGGGTCTTTACCTGCATCTTTCAAGTTTGTACCATACATTAATTGTATAGCCTACATATGTTGGGCCTATGTGATGCATAGGCCTATAGCTGCATAGCCTAACTTTCACTTTGTTGAAATAAAGCACAACTAAAGCTGGCCGATTGAGGACATGGCATAAAGATTAATCATCGACCTAAAACCATAATCCATAAATTAGGATTAATCCTATAGTCTAGCCTATTTGACTATTATTCACATTTTGTTGCATTACATTGGGGCACACTTGTGTCATACTCGCTCAAAATAAATATCATGGTCTGATTATCTTTCTCTCTGCATTTTCGCACCACAAGTTTCTCAGAAGTCGTGAGAAAGACTGTCAGGCACCACAATGTTGCTATATATGGGTTAGCTGCTGTGCAGCACGTTTGGCCAGAAGGAGCTCAGATTTGGCGCTTCCTTCCAACCCAACTCTATTAGTGTTTCCATTGTCAATTGACATTTCGATGGTGTCTTTTGACAATTTCAGGGTTATAGGGTCATGGCTTCCTCTTTCTATAATTCTCTCTGCTTTCTCTCTCTCTCTCTCTCTCTCTCTCTCTCTCTCTCAATTAAATTAAATTCAAGGGGCTTCATTGGCATGAGAAAGATATGTTATCATTGCCAAAGCAAGTGAAATAGATAATAAACAAAAGTGAAATTAACAATCAAAATGAACAGTAAACATTACACTCACAGAAGTTCCAAAATAATAGACATTTCAAATGTCATATTTTGTCTATATACAGTGTTGTAGCGATGTGCAAATAGTTAATAGTACAAAAGGGAGGAGCCCCAGCGTTTTCAAATTCTTTGTGGATCTCTCTCTCTCTTTATCTCATCCGTTCCCCCCGTCTGTTTTTAGGCTGGTCAAATCTGACTGAGCTGTTATCAGTGTCATGCAGTGTAGCTTCATAAGCAGCTTTATCAGGGCAACCCCCTCCTCCAGTCTCCCATGATGCAGCATTTTCCCCATACCTTCACACACACATACACGCAGGTACACACACATGCACACATACACATGAATGAAGGTACGCATGTACGTACACAGAAAGGCAGACACACACACACACGTACACATACACACAAGCAAGGCAATTATTCATCCCTTCTCATCATTTTGGGGTCCTGAGTGGCGCAGCGGTCTAAGGCACTGCATCGCAGTCCTAGAGGCGTCACTACAGACCCTGGTTCGAGTCCAGGCTGTATCACAGCTGTCAGTGATTGGGAGTCCCATAGGGCGGTGCACAATTGGCCCAGCGTCGTCTGGGTAAGGGGTTTGGTCTTATATAGTCTTAACTGACTTGCCTAGTTAAATAAAGGTGAAACAAAATGGTGAAAGTGTAGTAGAGGAATAGAGATTGGTGAGAAGGAGTCAGAGAGAAGCAATCTATTGCTGCTCTACCTCCCGGCTGCAGTGGTTGTAAAACCAGACACAGTGTACGACTATATGGTTGGTGTGTACCAGAGGTAGAAATCATCCTCATCACATGTGCATGTGAGCTCCCCCATGTTAACCCAATGAGTCCCACCGTAACGCAGGCACGTTTTGGACTTCTAACCCCTTTCAAACATCAATGTAACATTGGAGCCGTCTATTTATTCTGGATACGTAGATACCAACCATTAGTCTGTGTGATTAATAAAACCACATATTTAATTAATAGAGAAATGGGGCTAAAACAGCCTGCAGGGGTTAAATTAGGATGAGAGGGGCGCTGGGAAGGGACCAAGTAGAATGGTTTCTAATATACTTTAGTGGGCACCAGCCACAAGAAACCAAAAAATGTGTTTATAGATAATAGCAGTCCAATTGGCTGTAAAGTAAAGATTTTTAACAAAAAAACTGTTCTGCTCTGATTCATTATAATTGGAGAAGTCACTTGTCTAGCCATAAGGCAAGAAATAGGTAGCCTACTTAATCAGTAACCTACTCTGGCCACCGGTAAACATTTGTAGTGTGTTAGGCTAATTAAGTAGGCTATGACATACAATCCTGACCTTGTGACTTGACTGAGCTAAATGTGTCACTCATTAGAATTGCACAGTGAATGCAGGTCTTCTTCGTGGCACACGTCGGTGCGGTGACAGATGTGACAGCAGAGATAGCCTGATGGTTTCAGTCAGAATGGAAAAAAGCACACACTGGCACTGATAAGAGGTTGAGCATACAAGGCATCATACACACAAATGCAGCTAGGCTATACATAGAGGGATTTCCTTCAGAGTCTCTCTCTCTCTCTCTCACACACTCTCTGTTTTCTCATCTGAAAACTGAAATGGTGCTAGTTCAGTCTCCAAATTTAGAAAAAAAATGTTTTTGCCTTACCTACTTAATTCATTTGCACACACTAAACTTTTGATTTATTATAGGGAGGGAGGGCTACATGTCACCTCAGCACCCTGGCAAGCAGAAATATTAGTAAGATCAAATTTGAATAACGGACGCCCTCTGCAGGTACATTTATGTACTGTTTATTTCTACGGCGTCCACGAAGGAACAAACTAGAAATTCCCTATTACGGATTCGTTTGATGAGTTGTGTCCTAGCGCCATCTCCATATTTTTTTTCAAAGACCCCTTTGGATACAGCCCGGAAGGGAACGGGTTAAGGAGCGGGGGGTCCAGATGCCTCCTCTCCTGCTCGCTATGACGAACAAATGAACTCCCGGGGAATGAAATTTAAATTCCACAAAGGAGAAAAAGTCCTCTGTTTCGAACCTGATCCTACGAAAGCTAAAGTACTCTATGATGCAAAGGTAAATGGCTTGTTGTTTAGCCAAGAGTTTGTTTGCGGTCACGAAACTGATACCGCATGTAATCCCCGAACATTTTGATTGCCAGTTTTTTATGGCTTTATCCAATACTGTAGCTAAGTTAGACATTATGTTTATTTAATATATCCGGACAGACCACAGAAGGCCCGACCGAGGTTGTCATGCTAGCTAGCTGCTAAAAGGCTAACGTTTGTTATTAGGCTAACGTACCGTTAACTGGTAGGTTTATGGCAAAAAGGAGGCCATCAATAATGGCTGCAGCCGTGTTATTTGTTGCTAATCTCTGCACATACTGTAGGTAGCCAAGTTAGCTCGGGTATATTTTCTTAGCTAGCTCGTAGCTGCTACATTTAGCCAACTAAGTAGCTAACGTTAACTGTCATAACAACTGTCCGCTAACGTTGGAAGTAACGTTAAACTAGCTAGCGTTAACGTTAAACACCAACGGTGAATTAACATATCATGAGTTAACGTTATCTAGCCTCTGTGCAAGGCCAGGGCAACAAATTACAATCAGCCAACCCGTTGTTTACATAACATTAGCTAGCTAGCGCCAATTAGTAATGTAACGTTAGCTAACTAATGCGTACTGCTAGCTAGCTGTCCAGATGTAGTATTACATTTGCCTGCTGTCTGTTACACGATAACTTGAGTTTTGTCGGCTACCGCTAACGTTAATTTCTGGAATTGTATGTTTTAGGTCGTCGATGTTGTAATTGGCAAAGATGAACGTGGAAAGCGAGTC
This sequence comes from Oncorhynchus kisutch, assembly GCF_002021735.2. Classification (NCBI taxonomy): domain Eukaryota; kingdom Metazoa; phylum Chordata; class Actinopteri; order Salmoniformes; family Salmonidae; genus Oncorhynchus; species Oncorhynchus kisutch. Next base: position 43,911,936 of record NC_034189.2, read on the forward strand.
CCAGAATACCTGATTCACTTCAATGGTTGGAACAGAAGGTAAACTCATACACAAGACAGTCTGAGGTGGTGGGCTTGAAGAAGGGATTACTGGGGAGGAGGATGGGTGGGACAGTTAGGAGGGTTCTCGCTGTGTTCCTGGGGGGTGGATGGGAGGGTCATTCCCTGTTTCTATGAGTGGTTTAGGTTAATTACCCCATCCTTTGTGGGCTCTGCATGTCGAGCAGCAAAAGGGCTCATTTTCCAAGACTGTTAGCTGATAATGTTTACTTTGCAAGCTACTGGTCGAAACCTTGTACGGTTGGCTAAACATAGTGGTAACTTTTATTTAACAATCCCTTAAACTGTACGTAGTTGTCTATGGTTTTAGCTGTCTATGGTGGAAATCATTGAGTGTGGAAAGAAACCTTCTGTGGATCTTTGTCCTTGATATCACTTAGACAAAACTCTCATGCCGACTGCATGCAGCTTGAATTGGAAGGGGCGGTACTCATCATCTGTTGCTTTGTGCTACAGTTGGGATCGATTGGCAGCGGAAGACCATGTGCTCAGGGAAACTGACGAAAATCGCAAATTACAACGTAAACTGGCTCGTAAAGCTGTGGCTCGCATGTAAGTTTGTCTCCATTGGAGAAAATCAGAAAAGTAAGCAGTAGGCCTGACTGCAGATTTTGGTCCAAGTGTCCTGTCTAACTGTCCACTTCAACCCACAGGAGGAGAAAGGGATGGGGGAAGAGACGTCGTCGTCTACCCGGTGTTGAGTCAGCTCTGAAGACACTTCCTGAAGAGAAGGAAGAGAGTGATGACGCATGTGAGTTTGACTGTAGTTTATCGGAATGGTTTTTCATTTTCATTGGAAATGGCTTGTAAGCTAAAATGACACCCCCACCAAAAAGTACATATCTTTCAGGTTTGATTACGTCTTCAGACAACAGTGACGAGGACGATTCCGAGGATCCGGAATCTTTGAAAAGCGAGGAGAGCGACTCTTCCGAAGATTTGGACAAAATGGTAGTGTTTTGAGTTACAGAGTACTACAGACAAATATGTTTTTCTTAATACATAACCTATCGACTCGGTTGTTCTATTGACATTGTCTGAAATACACATTTTGACAAAATGGCTGGATGGATCTGAATGTTTGCCTATCTATCTCTAGCAGGAAGAGCAGGAAGCTCACGCTAAGATGGAGAGTGAGGACAAGACCATCAACATAGACATCCCTGAGGTTCTCAAGAAGAAACTGGAGGATGACTGCTACTACATCAACAAGAGGAAGAAGGTGTGTAATTAAACAAAGATAACTCCCGCTTTATTGTGGTTCCGTATACCTATTCCTAATCCTCCAAATCCCGAGATATTGGTCATGTTCAGTAGGGACAAACGTATAAAAACGGAGAGGTACTAACTTAACTAGTCCAATAGGAACACAGATTTGTCATTTTCTGTTGTATTTTTTTTTGCCTCCATGTACCCTACTGAATGCAACCCTTGACTTTTGACAGTTCAACATCTCACTGCCAATGAGCTGTGATCATGAAGGGCCTTGTTCTTTTTCTCCCCAGTTGGTGAAGCTTCCGTGCCAGATGAACATATTGAACATCTTGGAATCATATGTGAAGCACTTTGCCTTCAACGCAGCCTTCTCTGCCAATGAGAGGTACAGAAGTCACCAGAGCACCGCCCAGACCAGCCTCAGTCCTCACTATGTTCCTCCAGAGAAGAAGTGAGTCCCCAAAGTACAACATTTCCCATTGGCCTGTTTGCCTCTCATAGGCTACACAATGTTGTTGTTTTACATTGCAGGCACCTGCCAACTGACTGATCTACAAATCACCTTGCATCATAAATAACTACTCAGTGTTATTTGTAGATCAAGTATGTCAGTTACAATATTACCAATAAATGCATCACAGATTCGATGCTCTCGAACATGGTCATCGTGGATGAAATGATCTTTGATAGTAGCTAGAAGTCACCATTTTGTTTCAGTGAGGAGCTTTGCAAGGAGATGGTGGACGGCCTGAGAATCACCTTTGACTTCACCCTTCCCATGATCCTCCTGTACCCCAACGAGCACGCTCAGTTCAAGAAAGTCAGCTCCTCCAAGTTTTTCCTGCCTATCCGGGACAACACAGCCAGCTCCAGCAAGTAAGCCCGACCATCAGGCTATGTATGCAATCCTCTTGACTAATTAACATCGGGTCATTTTCAGGTCGGAAAAGATGAAACAAAATGAAGTTGAAAACCTTTTACTGTTGGAAGACGCTAAGTACATTAGGCCATTTGTTCAGTTTGTATAGCTGACCTAAGATGAAAATGCCAGTGACAAATTATTGTACCCTTCTTTGATTTTTGTGATGTTGGATGTCATTACCAAACGGGTCTTTCTTTGATCATCTCCACCCTCCCTTCCTGTCCCAGGACCCTGCGTGAGCGCACCCCCAGCCCCTCGGGCCACAACCCCTCCACCCCCCAGTCCACGGACAGCCAACCGGCCCTGAGCGAGGCCTCCACCACCACGGCAAACCCCACCACCACACCCAAACGCCGGCGCTGTGCCTCCGCAGCCGACCCCGACGCCCCCCAGTCCCTGCGACGCTCCACACGCCACACTTCGGGGGGCGAGCGGATGGCGGGCGAGGGGGGCAGCGGCAGCGCTACGACCTCACCCCAGCCCAAACGCCGCCTTGACACGCCTGCCCAGCTGCCCAAGTTCTTCCTCAATCTGGAGAAGAGTGAGTGGCAAGAAAACACACTAAATCACAGAATAAACAGTTGATCGTGTAGTGCTTTACTTTATGCAATGTTACTCGTTGCCTCTGTTGTTGTAATGACCATATCCATCCGCTAGATGGCACTATTCCCTGTTGCCATACCTTATAGTACTCTCCCAAACACATGGAATAGTCTGTGCACAGCTTCTCAGTGCTACAGCACACAGTGAATGTCTGTTGTTAAGTGTCCATGCCAATGTTGTCCTCCACCCACACAATCAGTTGATTGACTGCCATCTGCCCTCCTGTCCCCTTCCCAGAAACTCCTGTCCACAGTGGCTCGTCCTCTCCTTTGCCCCAGACGCCTAGTAAGGAGGGCAGTGGCGTCTTCTCCGGCCTGGAGAGCCGACGGAACAATGAGCTCAACGAGGTCCTGAGCTGGAAGCTGACCCCTGATAACTATCCCCAGAGTGACCAGCCTCCCCCACCCTCCTACCTGTACGGCTCACAGCACCTCCTACGCCTCTTCGGTAGGTGTCCTCCTAAGCCCTTTCTCTGTGTGTGGGGAAACAGGGATTGTTGTTTAGTTCAATATAGCCTCCAGTCACTCGTTCTCTTTCAATCTGGTTTCTTCCCCTCATACAGTGAAGCTGCCAGAGATCCTAGGGAAGATGCAAATCCCAGAGAAGAACCTAAGGGCCCTGGTCAAACACCTGGAGCTCTTCCTCAGGTACCTCTCATCTTATTATAGAATAATCACGTTTTCTTTACTTTCATTCTTCTTTTAGTGATCAGCCACACACCATAACTAGGCTAGAACCAGGGCTACTTTAATCTTATTTTGGCTGCCAAAGCTCATACAGTCTAGGCCTGGAATGTTTCCTTGTGCTGCCGTAAAGCCAATGTCAGGTGGTTATTTAAGAAGGAAATGTCTTCTCAATAACCTTCCTGGTTAAATAAAGGTCATAAATCACATTTTCTAAACTGGGTGGTTTGAGCTCTGAATACTTGATTGGCCGAAAGCTGTGGTATACCACGGGTATGACAAATTACGATTTACTGTTCTAATTATGTTGCTAACCAGTTTATAATAGCAATAAGGCACCTCCGTGTTTGTGGTATATGGTCAGTATACCACAGCTAAGGTCTGTATCCAGGCACTCCATGTTGCGTCATGCTCAAGAACAGCCCTTAGCTGTGGTATATTGGCCATATACCACACCTCCTCAGGCCTTATTCCTTTAATAACCCCTCAAGCCAAATTAACGCACAGTGGAACCGAAGATGCACAAGAAACCAGTCTCCAGGATCAGTGACACTGACTGGGCGAAGCCCGTTATCCCCCAGTCAATCACTGCCTGGTGTATAATTGGGCCGGCCGCCTTGCAGGAAGGGACAGGCTGCCATTTAGTTGCCGTGCCGACGACAGTTCCATGATAGACTTCCTTTGATCACTGCAACGCGATACTGCCCACGTCAGCATTTCTTTGGACGTGCTCACTTAGCTAGCCTGGTGAGTGGTTTCCACTTGATGGGCCTCTGACGTACTAACGTTAGCTTAGCATGCAGAAATGTTTGAACACTGCGGCAGCTTGACGGGCCTCTGCTGTAACATGAACATTAGCCTATAAAAATAAAAATAAATAGTTGGACAGCGCAGCCGGAGAATAGAGAGATGGGGTTTTCCCCCAGGGAGCTTTTTGTATATCTTAGAAAATAATGGGGGTCCCTGTTGGGAGAAATGGGAGTGCAGTGTGCATTGATCTGCTGACACGCGCACACAATCCTCTCCGCCCATCCAGTGTTAGCCCTGTCACCTGAAGTGTAGCGCATACACCGGGGCAGTTAACTGTGGTGTAATGCTATTAGGTAGCATGTGTGATTCATGCAGCTCACTGAGTGGAAAAAGTGCTCACTGACCTGTAAGCTGGTTCACCCTGCATGCTTGCCACGGTTAATGTAGCCATAATATCGTCTAACAGGATGTGATCAGTCGACGATGGCTTGAGATGTTATTTATGCAGAGGGATTGATTTGCTGTTTTTGTGTCTGTGCATGCGCCTGTGTGTGTGTGTGTGTGTGTGTGTGTGTGTGTGTGTGCGTGCGTGCGCGCACCTGCATCTGTCTGTGTGTGTGAGAGACTGTCGGACTACATTAAAGTGAAGGGAGTTGAGTGGGCGTTACACAAGCCTGCGATTCTAATCTTTAAATCCTGCCCAGCGATCTTCAGCTGTCCCCAAACCTAGGGGATTTATTCTCTCTCCTTTATTAATGAAATGCCTGCAGTTTCCCCTCCAGCCACCGCTCTGCGCTGTTGCACACAGAGTGACATATGACTCCTTCTCGCAGCTGGGTACGTCTCAATAGTCTATTAGGGGCTTCTTCCACTAGTGTCATCTTTTTATTGACAATAACCACGTTTCCATCCACAGTGTTTTATGCAAGTGATGTCATTCCGTATAGAAATAATCGTGACGGCTGTGATGGAAACAGGAAGTTTCTGTATAATTTGATGAATTTGTTCATTAGATATGGTGGGATCTTTTTGTGTCAGTAAAATTAATTTTGTGAGAAATGGCGGTGGAAAGGCCTTTATGCAGAAATATTGATATAATAACTATAATCTCGAAGTAAACTTGGGAGTCACGCGATGACATGGTGTGGGGTCCTCCCAATACGACTGGGGAAACCATGCGGTTTATTAAGCTGTGACGAACTTCACAGGGTGGTGACAATGTACCATATGAGCTTGATGCACCTTTCCAATAAATATCAAATGTGTTACTCTGGTGACATGATCGATGCTTGACTGCCATTTGACAAATACAAATATTATTCTCATGTAGACTAGCCTACCAGCACTATTGGCAAGTTGTTGCCTAAACCACACGTGCCAAGACCAGACTAGGCATATTTGCTATTTAACGCAACAGTTTTTGTCATAAAACTATTGACAAGTTTGAAAATGTGATTAACTTTTTGTGTATTGGTTTTTATCCGCGACAAGTCAATTTGGTGGAAACACACTGCTGGTGGGAAAATGCACATTGGCTTTGTGTAGATTTTGGAATATTCGCATGAAAATCTGTCACTAATTGGATAGATACCTGGTTACTTGTCTGAAAATACAGGAGCGTTCAGAGAAATAATGTTGGATGCTTTAAGCAATATATTGATGCCTGCCTACGATGGGATTTAACTTCAGCTGTTCACGCCCATTTATTTTAGTCTGCTACGGATTGAAAACTAACATCTTTAGAAAGGAGGTCTCTTCAGACTAGTGAGAGACGGGAAGGAAAAAGACCTTACTGGATGTTGACTGTAGCAAAGTGGAGAAGTGCATGCCGGGATTAGGCACGCAGACGGATCTCTGGAAGAATCGTGAATCGTCTGGTGTGTTTCTGTCATACAGAGGGACGGACAGTGGTGTAAAAATACTTTAAAGTACTACTTAAGTATTTTGGGGGGGGTATCTGTACTTTACCATTTATGTTTTTTACAACTTTTACCTCGCAACATTTCAAAGGAAAATAATGTACTTTTTACTCTACATTTTCCCTGACACCCAAAAGTCCTCATTTCATTTTGAATGCTTAGCAGGACAGGAAAAGGGTCCAATTCACACACTTATCAAGAGAAGATCCCTGGTCATCCCTACTGCCTCTGATCTGGCGCAATCACTAAACACAAGTACTTAATTTGTAAATTGTGTCTGAGTGTTGGATTGTGCCCCTGGTTCTCCATAAATATATATTTTTTAAATGGCAATTGTGCCATCAGGTTTGTTCAATATAAGGAATTTTAAAATGATTTATACTTTTACTTTTGATACTTAAGTATATTTAAAACCCAAATACTTTCATACTTTTACTAAAGTAGTATTGTTCTTGAGTCATTTTCTATTAAGGTAACTTTACTTTTACTCAAGTATGAAAATTGGGTACTTTTTCCACCACTGGGGAGGGAGAGCGAGGGAGTGCCTAATGTGTATGAGAACGAGGATGCCTGTGTCCACCCAGCTGCACTCCCATGAAAATGTGTCCATATCTAACATCTGCAGAGAAATGTGGTTCAAGTTTACAGCCTTTGCTCTACATATGCGCTGTCTAATAGATAGGATGACCAATAAATAATGAAATATATCTGTAGCCACGGTCCCGTGGTCCGTACTGACTAGTTCGGTGCTCCACAACGACCATAATAATTTGTCGCCGGTTAAAGCGCCTCTTAATTTCGCCCTCTGATGAGGATAATTTGTTTGCAGATGAGATGGCAAGATTTAGAGGATTTGGCTGAGCAGCGGTTACTAAGAACATTCCGGATTATTTTCCCTACTGATTAGACGGGGAGATTTTCCCTCTCCAACTCTGGCGAATTGGGTTATTTAAGGCAAGTTACTAAAAGCACTGACTGACTGCAGGCCTGGAGTGTGGTTGGGGTGTTAACAAGCCCCCTGTTGGAAGGAAGACACCAGGATTGGGAGTGCTGAGTAACTAGTCTGGTCCGTGACATCCACAGGAGTCGGGGGAGTGATGCATTTCCCACAGTGGTCTTTGTTTCAAATGCATTAGCTGTCTGTCGATGGCCATGCTGTGTTAACTAGCCTTAACTTCAGACTTCTACTCAGTGTGGTGAATTAGACCCTGTTATGGTGTTATATCTATCTTCTCTCTTTCTACTCTCTCTCTCTCTGTCCCTCTTCCTCCATCTCTCTCTCTCTTTGCTCCCCAGGTTTTTGGCTGAGTTCCACGAGGACTTTTTTCCGGAGTCGGCGTACGTGTCGTCATCGGAGGCCCAATACTGCATGAAGCACCCGCGGGCTGTTTCCTGACCCCGTTTATCTCACCCTGCCTTGCCCTGAACTGCACTGCTGGGAGGGGAGCTCCAAGCTGATTCCCAAACCATCCCTTTCACATCCTCTCTGAGACTGCGCCATTATCTCCCTCTATGTTCACCCCTTGCCCTCCTAAATCCAACCCATGCGGCGATGTGGTTTTGCCCGGCCTATCGTAAAGAAATAAAGCAAGGGTCTTGGCTTCTGATTGGCCCAGTACCTCACGCTCCCCAGCCCCCAACCTGGCAGTCTGGCCTTAGGAACAGACCCCCCTGGATGCAATGATTACCCAAAGCATGGACGTCTACTTGTTATCCTAGGCTGTAGACCCTAACCCCCTGCTGGGGTCTTTCCCAAAATGCTGACTTTGTCTTGCTTTCTCGCTCTGCGCTCAAGGACCACATTTGGCCATCTTTTTCTCTTGCAGGGTCTGCGTCTGATCCTTCTCTTTCCGTCCGCCTAGACAAGCATACACCGAGAGAAGAGCTATTTGATACGTTTGCTTTACTTGTGGCTATTGGAGACTGTTTGGCTTCTCCTCGGTTCGCCATGCTTGCTGCCCCAAGCCACGATTCAGTGTGTGTTGTCGATTTAAGCTATTTCTAAATGCTTGTAGAATGTCATTACTCTAGTAATGTCTACTATCTGTGTTCCTCTTGCTTAGAGGGGCTGTGACGTTATGGGCACTGTGTGTTCATATTTATATTTGTCATGGCATTACCCTCAATGTTTGAAGAAGGTCAAGTTGATGTATAAATTCCTTATTCTGTTTGTTTTATTACACTGTTAACTTGTAGACTTGAACAGGAACACACTGCGGAGGTGGAAATGTAAAAATATCACCTTCAGTCTGTTTTCTATTAGTATTATCTGAAATAAAAGTTGGAGCAATGTTTTTTTGCATGTGGTTTATGAATATTGCTGTTCTGTTGATTCATAAAGACCTAGGCCGGGATTCAATGCAAGGCATGTTATATGGCAGCACAATATAAACAGGTAGTTTACAATTGAGCCGAACTGCACAATGTTTACCGTGAATGTAATCTCTGCGAATGTTGTTGCCTTTTAAAAGGTGAGTTGTCGGCTGTGTAGATCGCTGTGCTATGACGCGCCATGCGTTTGATCCTGGTCCTATTCTCTGCTGTTCTTCTCTCCTTCAAGTTGAGTCCCTTTTCCTTAAAAAATCATTCTTCACACTATATAAAAGGTGTTCTAAACTACAGCAAAGTACAAGGGCAGATCGTTGGGTTTATCCTCATGGTGAATCTGCTACGGTTTGAGATTGAACGGGGCCTTTGGTCTCAGAGGTGTGATATCAGAGATTTGAGAAGGGCAGCCAGAGGAGGGAGCCTGGACCGAAGGTAGTGTTCTTCAGAGGATGACTTCACCCTCCTTTGATGGGCACACAGCTTTTTGGGTTGTGCCCTGTCGGTCAGTCACTGGATTTTGGTGCTGCTCCATTGATTTTGAGGTGCCAGAGTTCCTACCAACACACAGTACCCGTAGACCAGGGATCATCAACTAGGTTCAGCGGCAGGCCAATTTTTGTATTTTTTATTTTAGATGATGGATAGGGACGGAACATAATTTCTAAGAATTTGTAGACTGCAAATTGACCTCGAAGCACAAAACAGATCTAATATTTGTCTAAAACATAATTTCAACCGTTTCATTTGTATACAATCACATATACGGTATGTCTGTTATGCGTGGAAATACGTTGGAACAGATTTGAAATAGAGTCACTAAGCTGATTTGCTGGTGTTTTAGTCTTGTCTAACAATAAAAAAAGTGAGGGGCCAAATAAAATCACCTTCAGGGCCAAAGTCACCCGCACACCAGTTAGGGAACCCTGCTGTAAACAATGCCTCCCCTCTGTCAGCTTCTGCCGTAGCTGCCTGCTGTAGAAACCCTCTTAACATTGACCAACACACACACTGCCTCTGAATATGGGTTATTGAGTGTAAAGGCCAGTATTGCGATCGACATACAGAATATTTTTGCCTCTGAACAACTCCAGTGGTTCTGGTTGCTCTGACTGAAACCCCTCCCTCAAGCTATCACATTGCCTCTAAATCAGGGGTATTCAACTCTGACCCTACGAGGTCCGGACTACTGCTGGTTTTCTGTTCTGCCTGATAATTAATTGCACCCACCTGGTCTCCCAGGTCTAAATCAGTCCCTGATTAAAGGGGAAGAATGATTCAAAAGGACTAACTGGCTCAGAGATGAGGACTTGATGAAGTGTTTGGGGGGTTTTCGGAGGGAAAATGCTTAAGGTGGCCTTTGACTTGTGATTACAGTCCTATCATGTGGTCAACATCTCTAGGTCCTGAGGGAATGACTAGAGCCTCATCTCGCCACCGACTAGCCCAGCCCTGATCCTCTTCAGAACAACCAGATAACTACACCAAGGTTCTGGAATCACTGGCAAATGTGATGAATTGCAATGATAGGATACAGTATGTAGGCCTAACCAACGCTGTTGCCTTGTGGTTAGTGTCTGCCCAGAGAATGGAAGGTTAGGGGTTCAGTCCTCGGGGGAGTCATACTTACAACTCAAAATGTCACAAGTTTGCTGGCTGTCCTCCAGTGATATCTGTTGATGTATTATTCCCCCTACATAGTTTTCATATCAGATTTCATTTTGAAAATACACAGCTTTTTTTTCATCCCAATACTTTAAAGTGTCTCGTACACATTGACACTCACCAATGAAAACAGGGACAAGTATATTGTCCACATTTTGAGTCAGACACATACTGTAGTTTGTTTTCATTCACGATTGCCATGTGGCAGACTATCACGTGTTATTACTTTGGCTACAGTCGGGTGCAGTGCTGAAGCTTTCTACTCAATACACTAGGAGGGTTTCCATAGCAAAACTATGCTCTTTGCACCCTCAGCCCTAGGGAGGTTATCATTGCTACCATTACAGAGGCTAAGTGGGTCTAGCGGTAAGCGTTAATGCTTTTTGGATAGAATGGAGTCCTGTAATCAACCACTTCTACCTGGAATCCGAGATCAACACCCTGCTTCGGTGGTATCATATGGCCAGGATAGAGCTTTGTGTTCAAGAATCTCAGTCTCCCAGCCGCAATAAATCGATTTCTGTTCCCCCCTCTCGATATCCACTTACCAACTGATTCAATTGGCTGGAGAGCCGTGTGTGTGATATCACCTGAAGAAGATCGCAACACTCATCTCACACAACTCCTCACCTCTTTTGTTAGTTTCTTCTCTCTCTTAGTCTCATCCCTTCATCTCACCATTCTCCAGTGTGGCTGTCTGGGCATCATGAAGGGTGGTGATGAGCGCAGGCGGAGAAAATAGAGAAGATGGACACTAACCCCAGTGTTGACGTGTCAGTGATGGATGTCGGGTGGCAGGAGACAGCCATTACCCAGCAGCCTGCAGAGTGAGTAGCCTCTAGCTAGCACTTGAGGTTTGGTTTCTTCTCTAATGACAGAGAGTGAGAACAACCCTACTTTCTTCGGTCTGTTTTCTCAGTAGATGCTGGTTCCAAGCAATGCTAATATTTAGGAATAGAAATTGAGTGTTGAAGGTCATTAGGGTTGTACTGTACAGCAAGTATTGGTTGAAATTCCTAATGTTGTAACGTCAGAAATAGTTTGGACCTAAATAACTATCAAAGTTATCCACCAAACCATCAAACCTTTTGAATCTCAAACTATTGTTGTGAACGTTTTGTCCTCTGATTATCTGCTATTGTTGCTACTCCTAACCAAGTCCCTGACTCGATTTTTCTGGCTCAGCTAACTTCTCCCAGGGTGTCACTTTCTAAATCTCGGATGGGCTCTAAACACTACACCCCCAAAGACACTTACTGGGGGGGATCCTCCTCAGTAAATTTCATAAAAATAGTGAAACATCAAAAAAAGTTATACTTTTTAGATAAACTATATTAAATATATTTATGTCACCAAATAATTTATTAAAACACAGCAGCACTCTAGTGTGGCACCATGGTGTAGCCAGAGGACAGCTAGCTTCTGTCCTCCTCTGGGTACATTGACTTTAATACCAAATCTAGGAGGCTCATGGTTCTCACCCCCTTCCATAGACTTGCACAGTAATTATGACTGCTTCCGGAGGACGTCCTCCAACCTATCAGAGCTCTTGCAGCATGTTGTCCACCCAATCAAAGGATCAGAGAATGAATCTAGAACTGAAAGCATAAGTTACAGCTAGCTTGCAGTGCATCAAACGTGGTGAGTAGTTGACTCAAAGAGAAAGACAATAGTTGAACAGTTAACTAATTCATTTCTTCCAAAATTAAGGAGAAGCAACAGAGAGAGAGAGAAAGAGCTAGCTATATTTGGCTGTATTTTTTTTTTTAAGTTCACTTAGCTAGCAAATGCAGCTAGCTAGTTTAGCATACTCAAACAGCCGGCTCAAACAGAGAGGGATGTTATGTTAGCTAGCTGGCTGGCTATGGCTATCCAACACTGGAACTCTTCCAAGTCATATAATTTGTTTTCCTACCGGGGCCCACTGTCCACTGTACTGCATGAGTGTAGTGGGTTTACTAACTCGTTAGTTGACATAACGTGACAACAATGTAGGCTGTGTGTAGCGATTAGCGGTCATGATATGAAGGTTTGACTTGGAAAGGTTTTTTCACGTGGTCACCGACAACTGATGTGTTGTGCACTGAAGTCCACAAGTGAAGGGAAAATATGAGAGGAGGAGAGCGCATAGACAGCTGCGAGAAGGAATTATATATACAACGAGCAAAGTGATCATGCTGTTTTTATGTGAATCAGGGGTGTATTCATTCCAGGGATAAACACCTGAATTTGTCCAATAGAAACTCTAATTTGCAACTGTTGGACTAATGATTACATCCTAGATGCAGACAAAAGTGTGCAAGGCAGTATTGAATTTGTAACGGTCTGTCATCTTGATTACTCAAAATTCTCTTGACCTGTGCACCTACATTGTAAACTTTCATTCATAGGCTAGGTTGTAGCAACTTCGTGATGGGTATAGGGAAAATTTGACTATCATGTAGTAGCCTAAACCTATCGATGTTACATTGAACTGGTTTAATCGAATATGAATGGCAGTCATCCAATATGCTGTAATAGAAATAAGGCCATGCTCATAATAAAAGTAATCATCCTCCCTCATCTTAACCGGCACCGACCGCCACTGGATGTGATATGCGCCTGGATAGTTGATACTGATCCAGAGTCTTCTTTGTTTGTTTTTTTCTATTAAATTCCATTCTAAAATACTTAGATTATTGTGAAGTATTATGGTGGGGATGGAGAGCATACGGAGTTGGGTGTAAGTATGGATATTGGGATAGACTGTAAGAGTTATGGTTTGGCAGAGTCAAGCAACTAACACTTTTAGGCCTCAAAGAGAAGTCTCGCAAATGACACATTTTTTGTTGTTGTTGAGTAACGCAACAGATCTGGTGTCAAAATCTGATTTGGGAATCAGATTCCCAAGCCACCTTTTGTAGGTAGTCCTGTACAATTCTAAACCACATACGCCCCCTTATTGGGTAAAGCAAAAAGAGAAGAGCAAAAATCAACCGTCACTCAACATCCTGCTCTACATTCCAATTAATTTAATCTTGCTTTAATCACTTTTCACCCCACACCGGACGCCAGTGATCATTATTAGAGAGGCGTGTCCAAGCATAGCCGGACGCCACGGGGGTTTTGATAGCTCATACATCACGGCACGGTCTGTATTCATCCACATACGCCCCACTGCCCCATGGGAGGACCCCACTCAGTCCTACTGAGACAGGAAAGCTGATATAGTGTAACGCGTTTGGCGTCGTTAAGTAAAATACCGTATTTCATTGAACTCCAGATTTGACTATTTGTCATCCCTCTGACAGGTTATGACATGAAGCAGTGAGAAGGTGTTCAATGTAAAATGCGATCTCTGATGAATGGGTTCGATTCAACCACTGACCTCTCTTTCCCTTCAAAGTCTACCCTTATTGCAGTCATTCATTCCCATGCATCCTCACTTTCCATAACCTTGTAGCAGTCTTATCCTCTTCCTCCCACTGCTCTCTCTCTCTCTCTTTCTCTTTTTCTCTTTGTCACCCCTTGTCCCACTCTTATGCCCTCGCCACCCCCCCCACCTCTCTCTCTGTCTCTCATTCTGCACACTCATTCACTCTATGAATTTCCTTGTCTTGTATCCAATGCTGAACCAGATAATGTGACAGAGAAGTATTCATCAAAGCCTGACTCTCTCTCTCTGGCTCTGTGTCTAAACCCCAGCACAAGGAAACAGTTAATGTTCTTGCACTGTATTTAAAGTCTAAAGAGGTTACAGTGGTCGGGAGAGTTTAAATCTGATTGAGCCATCTGGAATGTGCCTGTACCCGCAGCTGGCTGGGATGAGCCAGGTGAAACGTTCCCACTCTCTCTCCAGATGTGTCCGTGGAGGGATACCGCCCCGCCTCACACCGCGCCCCTAACCGAATAGTCCCCCCCTGACTCCCACCTAAGCCCTCCCAACGCACCGGAGCCCCATCAGCTCTCACACAAACACACCTACCGCACATTTTCTCAATCATACTCGTGCGTTTATTTTCCAACACTTTTTGACACCCGTTGTAATTACTTCATCTCCTTCTTGGGCTCAAGCAGAGTGATTTTGCTGCTGTAGTTTTTTTTTCATGTGACGTGGCCTTTTGACCAGCCCTGAGGATCAGGGTATAGAAGCTGGGAGCGCTGCAGGATGATACTCTGAGTTATGAGGTAAGGATACATCTTTACTTGGAGTGAATGACAAGTAAAGTGTTCTTTAATGATGTGAAAATGTGTGTATGTGTGTGTCTCTGTCTGTCTGTCTGGTTGTGTTGTGTTCAAGACCACCTAAAGCGAGACCGGTTCAAGACTGGAGAAAATCGAGTCCAAGTCAAGACCAAGACTGGAGAAAATCGAGTCCGAGTCAAGACCAAGACAATATTCATGTGTCATAAAAGGAGTATGTATATTTGGCCTGGCGAAGTGATTTTATGACTGAATAGGAACTGATAATTGAGTTTTTGTACTCCACTGGTCTCAGGAAGAAATTAGTAGTCCTCATTGTCCGAGGCCGAGTCAAGACAGAGTAAAAATATATCCAACACCAAGACAAGACCGAGACAATAAATGGTTTGGAGACCTAGAACACTGCTGTCTGTGTGTGCATTTCTGTGAATGTGTGCCTCTGCACACGCAGGTCGGTCCCAACCCCCCTCCGCTCTTGGTCTTGACTCTGACTCTATTTTCTCCGCTCTTGGTCTTGACTCTGATTTCAATTTTCTCCACTCTTGAACAGGCATGTCTTAATGAGCTACAATGTACTGTAGTACTGGCTTGCGGGCGTAGGCAACACTTAATCACAACGAACATGTGACAAAGGTTAATTTGCCAATTAACCTGGGTATAATCTACAAGCCATTTTTGCCAGAAACTACCGGAGATTAAACTTGAGATGAGGTGTGGAAATCAAATAATTAATACAACAAACTTGGTCACATCCGTAGGCCACATCATCTCATTAAACATTGTGTGCTTGTAAAATATGGAGCAATTATTAAAAAAGAAAACAGTTTCTTTCTGTAATGAAACAGCGGGTTCATAGCTCCTCTGGGTGTACTGCCTTTAGTTCCAGCTGATCCAACAACCCATTACCTTCCATAGAGACGGTAATTAAGCTTTTAATTGGTTTTATATAACATGAATATGACATGAATACTGCCAGACCTGTGTCCTGTACACCAAATCAGGAGTAAGTTACATGCCTGTTCTTTGAAACAATTTTGGAGGTAGTCTATCAATTTCAGATGAAGGCACAGTCATCGGCACTTTCATACTTCTAAGTAAAATCGATATACCTTTGTGTCTGCATGTAAATGTTGATAAACTTTTGATGGATAGATGACCAGAGGGTTTAAGCATGGTTAATTTCAATGTTTCTGCATGTTGTCCATACTGTATGGCTGTCCTCTTGGTCTATGCCATGTAGCAGAGTTCTCTCAGTAGCCTTGTGTATTATGCCCATGTTAGACTGCTGTCCTCCACACATACACACACCATTCAATCGTGTTGTTTGTATGTCATGGGGGAAAATGGGGCTTCTACCTCAGTGGTGATCCCGCCCCAGAGTCCTGTGGCAGGTCACATGACCAGACGAGTTCCGGTTGGAGCACTACATCCTGATGGATTGCATGCTATAGAATTCTGGCTTGTGCTCATTGGCTAAAATAGTCAGCTTTCAACGGTAAAGCTGGAGTGCCTGTGAGCTGAGCCCCCTTACCTTCACACAATGCCTATATATATATATATATATATATATATATATATATATATATATATTTTTTTTTACAATGTCAAGATGATGTCATGCAGCAGCAATGTCAGAAAGTATAGAAACCTGCATGTTTGACATTGGCTATGGACAGATTCGCTAACCTATCCTTTTAGATTAGAGGAAGTCAGCTTACTGCAGAGATGCCCAGCATCTGTCCCCTTAAGACAAAGCCCTGTAATAGGCAGGAGCAGAGATCACCATACACACAGCGCCATCCACCATGTCATCACATCAAATTAGCATGGGCCATGAACTACAGTATGTTAATAATACTGTGTTCATGTTATCTACTCAACATGCAAGTCACATAGAGTGAGGAGGACTTTGAGAAGTTAAAATACATGTACGTTTGTGACCCTGTTGGAATGAAGATCTGAACAACAAATGATAAATCAAGTGCCGATTGGTGAAGTCATTTAGGTTGCCGAGCGATATATAGGCCAATGAGGCGAAAATCAGGAAATGCATTCCCAAGCCAAGCCACATTATGTAAAGTAGGCTCATGGTTCAAATAAGTGGATAAAAAAATAAATAGCTTTAACTTACTAGACGCTTCATCTTGTTTTTCCTAGTAAACGGCCAGTTACGTAAGGGCCTAGCGATTCCAGATGGATGCTGCCTGCCACAGACTACAGGCACAGCAATTTGGTGAACAGTCAATACGGCGTGTTGCATGGGGCACCGCTGAGCTGCGTTAAATGAGAGCTTTGCTCAGTGGAAGTGGTATTAAGCTACAGAGTCCATATGCAGGGTAGTGATGTTCAGTCATCCTAGTTCACAGATCACAGTTTAGCCCCGGTGGACTGATGCTGTGTTGATCTTTTCAAATGCAGATTTGTTTTAATTGGTTTTATACCGTTAGCAATAGCTGAAAATAGCCAACTAATTTAGTTGTTTTTCTCTTGTTCCTGGAGGTTTGTCAATACAGTATGCTCTATGCTTGGTTATTTTAGGTACTGTGTGTGGGAGGGAGGCAGCGATTTAAAAAAAACTAAAAAACAGTTATCCAATAACCAATAATACTGGCATCAGACAGCTGTCTCTAACTGCCGCTCCTGTCTCTGCCTCTGGTAACGGCTTTGGAGTGTGCTGGCTGGCACACATCTGTTCACGCATTGATCCTCTCCCCGTTTGTGTTGATCTCCCCATCCCAATCCCAACCTTCTTTCTCTCTGTTTTCATTGTGCTCTCTCGCTCTCTGTCTCTCTATCGCTTTAAGCACTGGCCTGGAATGTGATGATGTTGTGTCATTATTCGGGGTGGGGGAGGTTGTCTCCCCAAGGGCACTGGCCCCTAACTCGCACAGCATGACACTGTGAGTGTGTCTGAATGTGTGTGCGTGTATGTGTGTGTGTGTGTGTGTGTGTGTGTGTGTGTTGAACGGTTTATCCCGGCTAGCCCAGATGCCCAGGCTAAATCCATCACCAGCGGTGCTGCGCAGCGAATGCTAAGCTGGAACATTTGGCACTGAGCTGAGGACCAATAGGGAGGGAGGTGAACAAAAAACACACAACGTTCGCAAACACCAGGCAGTGGAGGAAGTGGATTTTCAGAGGGACTCTCAGGAAAAGGGACTGGAGCACTTTCCCTTTTGAGCCTTTAGCGGGCTGGAGTGACCGTCCGTCCGTCTGAAGGGATGGAACGGTGTGATGATGAACTAGGGGTCTTCACCATCATCCAGTGAGTACCGTACTCTGGTCTTTCTGCTTCAGAGGCATGTGTTGTTGTCCTCCTTTATGCCTTGAATGATCTTTGTCCAGCTATTATCTTGTTTGAACTACTAGGTAGAGTAATGGGGAGGTTTGTAGGCCCTCTGAGGATGTGTGGCGGTGGAGACCAAACTGTCGTGCTGTATTCAGTAGAACTCTAATAGTTTTTTCCTCCCCTTACAGAAAAAACATGTGATTTCACATGAAATTTCACATGTGAAAATGTGTTTTTGGAAATGTTCCACATGTGCAGTTTCATGTTATCACATGTTTCTCTAGATGTTGTCACATGTTATCACATTAACTTCACATAAGATCACGGGTTATCACATGAAAACGTGTTTTGGAACACCTCATCTATTCACATTTTTCCCATACGAGTCTTTCCAAAATGTCAGGTTGTGCTGGATAGTGAGCCTTCTGTTGCCTTTGCCAAGATGGAGAATGTTCTGTTTTATCCTTGAGTTGCATCTCATGGTGTTGTTGAGCTTTGAGAAAGATCGCAGCAGTATTGAGTTGGATCTCATAGTGTTGCTGAGCTTTGAGAAAGATGGCAGCAGTATTGAGTTGGATCTCATAGTGTTGCTGAGCTTTGAGAAAGATGGCAGCAGTATTGAGTTGGATCTCATAGTGTTGCTGAGCTTTGAGAAAGATGGCAGCAGTATTGAGTTGGATCTCATAGTGTTGATGAGCTTTGAGAAAGATGGCAGCAGTATTGAGTTGGATCTCATAGTGTTGCTGAGCTTTGAGAAAGATGGCAGCAGTATTGAGTTGGATCTCATAGTGTTGATGAGCTTTGAGAAAGATGGCAGCAGTATTGAATTGGATCTCATAGTGTTGCTGAGCTTTTAGAAAGATGGCAGCAGTATTGAATTGGATCTCATAGTGTTGCTGAGCTTTGAGAAAGATGGCAGCAGTATTGAGTTGATCTCATAGTGTTGCTGAGCTTTGAGAAAGATGGCAGCAGTATTGAGTTGGATCTCATAGTGTTGCTGAGCTTTGAGAAAGATGGCTGCAGTATTGAGTTGGATCTCATAGTGTTGCTGAGCTTTGAGAAAGATGGCAGCAGTATTGAGTTGGATCTCATAGTGTTGATGAGCTTTGAGAAAGATGGCAGCAGTATTGAGTTGGATCTCATAGTGTTGCTGAGCTTTGAGAAAGATGGCAGCAGTACTGAGTTGGATCTCATAGTGTTGCTGAGCTTTGAGAAAGATGGCAGCAGTATTCCACATGCTTTAGGTACAGGTCCTGAGAACATAAACCAGCACAAACCCCAACCTCAACCATCTCGAACCTCAGTTGGTCTTTGAAGGCGTTATTAATCAAACTAATTAACCATCCATAGGAAGGCAGCATGTAGTGTGGTGTATTGGCACTTGATATCTGAGCAGTAACAGTCAGCATGGGGTACAACCCCCCCCCCCCCCCAAAAAAAAAAAATCAAATCAATTTTTATTTGTCACATACACATGGTTAGCAGATGTTAATGCGAGTGTAGCGAAATGCTTGTGCATCCAACCCCTCACTAGTCAATATTTCCCATATCAACAGTAGGACTTTTAAAGCTTGTTAAGAGATATTCTGTGGCCATCAGTACCCAAACCAATCAGGGCAGGGTTGTTGTTGCATGGCATGTTGGGCAAGCGAGATGGTCTGATGGTCATTTCATCTGTCATTGCGTTTTTCCTGAGCTGCATTATAACTGGCTAATATTGATCAATGATAATGTCTATGCAGGCAGATGCACACGTGCCTTTCCTATTGGAAAGTGAAAGCAAATGATAGGAAATATAATGGAGTCTCATCTAGCTCCGAGGGACTGCATGCTAAAAGAAAGGAAGGTATTCTCAAGTAGGAGCTTAATATTATGTAGTGTGAGGGGTGTTTTATCAAATTCTTGGTGTGAATATAATAGTTATGTTAAGGTTTTGGTTACATTGTTTTAAGGTTAAAGATGAGTGGGACATCTACAACAACCTATAGCAACAATGCAGACGACAGAATCACAGATACTCTATTCACCTAAGCCACGGAGGAACAATGGCATCGAGGTGTGTAAGTCCATCCTTGCTTATTTTTTGGTCATTCAATTAAATTGAGAAATCTCCTTCAGGTTTTTAATTTCTGCTTTTTTTTCTTTCTTTTTTTTACCCAGGATTGAACATCTTGAATAGTTGTATGCCGAGCTGCCACAGTACAACTAACCAGCATTTCCCAAACTCAGTCCTCAGAACCCCAAGGGGTGCATGTTTAGTTTTTTGCCCGAGCACTACACAGCTGATTCAAAAAATAAATGAATTATCAAGCTTTGATCATTTGAGTCAGCTGTGTAGTATTAGGGCAAAAAACAAAATGTGGAGGAGTCAGTGGACTAGAAGAGTCCATGTTTCTATAGTGGGATGAATCAGGGGAGGAGTTAGGGGACTAGAAGAATCCATGTTTCTATAGTGGGAGGAGTCAGGGGTCTAGAAGAGTCTGTGTTTCTATAATGGTAGGAATCAGGAGAGTCGGGACTAGAAGAGTCCGTAGCTGTGTTCGAATACCCATACTAACATACTGTATACTGCATACTTAATGAGTATATACTACATACTAGTAGTTCATTTTAGTGTACTGTAAACAAACTGTATTCTTTCAATTGAGCATACTTCGCCTGTCTACCGGAAGTTGTTTCTGTTGCTATGGAACCTCTTGCTTGTTTGTTAGCATAGCAAATTACTACCTAGATATTTTACGACTTCGGTTGTATTTGGAGTGCTCTCTGGGCATTCGTAAATTCAGAGCATTGTCAGAATGTCCGTTCGTAAATTCAGTGTTTCGCTCTCGGAGCGTTCATACTACGAGCCTTCCAGACAAGCTAAATTACTTCTATGCTCGCCTCGAAGTAAGCAACACTGAAACATGCATGAGATCATCAGCTGTACTGGACGACTGTGTGATCACGCTCTCCGTAGCCGATGTGAGTAAGACCTTTAAACAGGTCAACATTCACAAGACCGCAGGGCCAGACGGATTACCAGGACATGTACTCTGAGCATGCACTGACCAACTGGCAAGTGTCTTCACTGACATTTTCAATACTCTTCCTGTCTGAGTCTGTAATACCAACATGTTTCAAGCACAGTCTCTGTGCCCAAGAACACTAAGGTAACCTGCCTAAATGACTACCGACCTGTAGCACTCACGTTTGTCGCCATGAAGTGCTTTGAAAGGCTGGTCATGGCTCACATCAACACCATTATCCCAGAAACCCTAGACCTACTCCAATGTACATACCGCCCCAACAGATCCACAGATGGTGCACTCTCTATTGCACTCCACACTGCCCTTTCCCACCAGGACAAAAGGAATACCTATGTGAGAATGCTATTCATTGACCACAGCTCAGCATTCAACACCATAGTACCCTCAAAGCTCATCACTAAGCTAAGGACCCTGAGACTAAACACCTACCTCTGGAACTGGATCCTGGACTTCCTGACGGGCCGCCCCCAGGTGGTAAGGGTAGGTAACAACACATCCGCCACGCTGATCCCCAACACGAGAACTCCTCAGGGGTGCGTGCTCAGTCCCTTCCTGTACTGTAGTGGAGCAGGTTGAGAGCTTCAAGTTCCTTGTTATCCACATCACCAACAAACTAGAATGGTCCAAACACACCAAGACAGTCATGAAGAGGGCATGACAAAACCTATTCCCCCTCAGGAGACTGAAAAGATTTGGCATGGGACCTCAGATCCTCAAAAGGTTCTACAGCTGCACCATCGAGATCATCCTGACTGGTTGCATCACTGACTGGTATGGCAACTGCTCATCCTCTGACCGCAAGGCACTACAGAGGGTAGTGCGAACGGCCCAGTACATCACCGGGGCCAAGCTTCCTGCCATCCAGGACCTCTATACCAGGCAGTGTCAGAGGAAGGCCCTAAAAATTGTCAGACTTCAGCCACCCTAGTCATAGACTGTTCTCTCTGCTCCCTCACGGTGAGCGGTACCGGAGCGCCAAGTATAGGTTCAAAAGGCTTCTTAACAGCTTCTACCCCCAAGCCATAAGACTCCTGAACAGCTAATCAAATGGCTACCCAGACTATTTGCATTCCCCCCCTCGTTACGCTGCTGCTACTCTGTGTTTATTATCTATGCAAAGCCACTTTAACTCTACCTACATGTACATATTACCTCAATTACCTCAACTAACTGGTGGCCCCGCACATCTGTACCGGTACCCCCTGTATATAGCCTCGCTATTGTCATTTTGCTGCTGCTGTTTAATTACTTGTTACTTTTCTTTTTTACTTATCTAATTTTTACTTATACATTTTTTTACTTAACACTTGTTTTTCTAAAACTGCGGTGTTGGTTAAGGACTTGTAAGTAGCATTTCACTGTAAGGTCTACACCTGTTTTATTCGGCGCATGTGACAAATACAATTTGATTTGATTTGATCACACGCTGGACCCTCTGGCCAAGGAGTAGGGTTGATCCGAGCGTTCTGACCTCAAAACGGCAGTCAAGCACCCAATCTAACTGGCTAACATTAGCTAGCTACTTCCAGACACAGCACCTCACTCTGACCATTTTACTCGCCCTAGCAGAGCTGGTTAGGCTGTTTTCATGTAACTGTGCTGCTGGCAACAATTTTATCATGCTTTTTTGCCGACGTTAACTGACACCGGCCATATTCAGCGGGTGTTGATTCGTTAGCGGGCGTTTGTAAATTCGTTAGTTGTTCTGTGCTCCCCTGGCACACTCAGGTGAGAATGCTCTGAAATCGGAGTAGATAGCCAGAGCGAATTAACAATGACCATTGAGAACGCACGACGACTATACCACTTAGCTAAGCTAAGAATGACATATCGTTAATATACTGGCAAGTTCGATGTATTAGTACTAGCCAACTAACGTTTTAGGAAGCTAGCTAATATACCGGTACATACTGCTGTAATGATATATTGTGGTTTGTAAGGATAGCGTAGCTAACAAATTGTCAGCCAAAGTAACTTATTTGAAAAGTCATGACATTATTACATTGCTAAAAATGTCTTAACATTTGTCATAATTATTTAAAGCAATGAAATTGTATCCGCTCTCGTCAGACTTTTTGGAGCCAAAACGTGAGGGCATATGAGATTTTCTCTGAAAAGTGAATAACACTTTTTCCACTACTGTATATTTGTGTTGGTGAGCATGTACAGTACCAGTCAAAAGTTTGGGCACACCTACTCATTCAAGGGTTTTTCTTTATTTTTACTATTTTCTACATTGTAGAATAACACATATGGAATCATGTGGTACCCAAAAAAGTGTTAAACAAATATAATATAATTTCATGTGTTTGAGCCAATCAGTTTGAGCCAATCAGGTGTAGTATACAGAAGATAAAAGACAAAATCCATATTATGCCAAGAACAGCTCAAATAAGCAAAGAGAAACGACTATACGTGCTCCTGAGATCCAGTTTTGTGAAAAACTGTGCTCCGTGAAAAAGATTGCACCGCTGTAGCGATGAGAGGTAGTGGGTAACTAAACCCCACTGAAGGGAGAAGCCGATGACTGAGGTGGTATACTCCTCAATGCCATTGGATGAATCCCGGGACATATTCCAGTCTATGCTACTTCAGCTGCATATTTTCCGCCATTTTCTTGAAATCTGAAACCGTTGTGAAGCCACATCCATTCTCTGAAGATATGTATTATGAGCCCTAAAAGCACAGAAATAGTGTCCACTGCTTGAATACTTCGTATTTTGGCGAATTTAGAACGACATCCGGGGACTTTTGGAATTCTAACTATATCCATTCTATGACCAATAAGCATACTACATACTCAATGTACGTCACAAATAGTACGATTCAAGCGATTAGTATGAGTATGGGCTCTCATGTGGCACAGGGGTCTAAGGCACTGCATCTCAGGGCTAGAGGCGTCACTACAGACCCCGGTTCGATTCCCGTCTGTATCACAACCGGCCATGATTGGGAGACCCATAGGGCGGCGCACAATTGGCCCAATGTCGTCCGGGTTAGGGTTTGGCTGGGGTAGGCTGTCATTGTAAATAAGAATTTGTTCTTAACTGACTTGGCTAGTTAAATAAAGGTTAAATTAAATACATAAATTACAATTTGAACACAGGTCATGTTTCTATAGTGGGAGGAGTCAGGGGGCTACTTGCATTTTGACTGTTACACTAGTGTATAACCCTTATGTTATACTAGAACATTTTTATTTCCATAGCTAGGTCTGACAGTGAGGACTTGTGAAGATCAGAACCAACAACCTCTGCATAATCAAAACAGTTCACAATTAGCGATTGTTGTGTAACTGCCAGGTGATCAGTACCAGTGGCCTGACCCAGTGAGACACAGGTGCCGGCCCGTGCAGATGGAAACAGAAGTCTGAGCCTTTCGGGTAAAACACTGGGTTAAATCATGTATGGAAACGTGGCACATTCTCAGCAATTGCGTAAGACACAGAAATCAAAACCACAAGACTTGACGGCTTTGTAATTACAGTGCACACTTTCGTGATTACATCATGGCATTAGCGTTTAGCCCAAGCGTCGGGAAGCATTGACAGGTTACAGGGTCAGGGTTGTGTTGGCTTGGCTTGGGTTCAGAGGGGCAGTAGTTTTGAGTTAGATTTACAGTGAAGTCACAGGATGGATTAAGGTTACTCACAGGTCTGATAAGAAACCAGTTGGTTTTGTTTACTGTAAGGGTGATGTAACAATGTATAAATCACTCGCTTTGCATCTCAAAGCAGGGCTTCAAGTTTGGAGCCAAAACGTGAGGGCATATGAGATTTTCTCTGAAAAGTGAATGACACTTTTTCCACTACTGTATATTTGTGTTGGTGAGCATATGCAGTACCAGTCAAAAGTTTGGACACCTACTCATTCAAGGTTTTTCTTTATTTTTACTATTTTCTACATTGCAGAATAACACATGGAATCATGTGGTACCCAAAAAAGTGTTAAACAAATCAAATATAATTTCATGTGTTTGAGCCAATCAGTTTGAGCCAATCAGCGGTAGTAAACAGAAGATAAAAGACAAAGTCCATATTATGCCAAGAACAGCTCAAATAAGCAAAGAGAAACGACAGTCCATCATTACTTTAAGACATGAAAGTCAGTCAATCCGGAAAATGTCAAGAACTTGAAAGTTTCTTCAAGTGCAGTTGCAAAAACGATCAAGCACTATGATGAAACTGTCTCTCTTGAGGACCGCCACAGGAAAGGAAGACCCAGATTTAGAGTTACCAGCCTCAGAAATTGCAGCCCAAGTAAATGCTTCACAGAGTTCAAGTAACAGACACATCTCAACATCAACTGTTCAGAGGAGACTGCGTGAATCAGGCCTTCATGGTCGATTCACGCAGCAAAGAAACCACTACATTTGCGTTTTTGTTACTTAAAAAAAATACTTATTTTGTACATAATGTTACCGTTACTGTCTCTTATGACCGAAAATTACTTCTGGACATCAGGACTGAGATTACTCACCACGGACTGGCAGAATCCTTTTTTTTCTTTAACGAGTCTGACAAGCCCGACGTGAACAATATACTGCTTCCTCGGGAACAGGCCCAGATCCCCGTGATTTGCATGAAGAGGAGGTGGAGAATCCGTAGGCAATCGAATAAACCCCCACTTCATTCCATTCTGCTAGCAAACGTGCAATTTTTGGAGAATAAAATCGATGACCTACTCGCAACGGTACATTCAAAACTGTAATATCTTATGCTTCACGGAATCAATGCTGAACGATGACACTATCAACATACAGCTGGCTGGTTATACGCTGTACCGGCAGGATAGAACAGCGGCGTCTGGTAAGACAAGGGGCGGCGTACTATGTATTTTTGTAAATAACAACTGGTGCATGATATCTAAGGAAGTCTCGAGCTATTGCTCGCCTGAGGTAGAGTATCTCATGATAAGCAGTAGACCACTATCTACGTAGAGAGTTTATCTGTATTTTTTTCGTAGCTGTTTACATACCACCACAGTCAGAGGCTGGCACTAAGACTGCAATGAATGAGCTGTATTCCGCCATAAGCAAACAAGAAAACGCTCACCCAGAGGCGGCACTCCTAGTAGCTGGGGACTTTAATGCAGGGGAACTTAAATTATTTTTACCAAATTTCTATTAACATGTTAAATGTGCAACCAGAGGGGGGGGGGGAACCCTGGACCACCTTTTCTCCATACACAGAGACGCATACAAAGCTCTCCCTCGCCCTCCATTTGGGAAATCTGACCATAGTTCTATCTTCCTGATTCCTGCTTACAAGCAAAAATTAAAGCAGGACGCACCAGTGACTAGAATAAAAAAAGTGGTCAGATGAAGCAGATGCTAAGATACAGGACTGTTTTGCTAGCACAGACTGGAATATGTTCTGTCATTCCTCCGATGGCATTGAGGAGTACACCACATCAGTCATTGGCTTCATCAATAAGTGCATCGATGACTTCATCCCCACAGTGACCGTACGTACATATCCTAACCAGAAGCCATGGATTAGTTGTGAAGAGGGCACGACAAAACCTATTCCCCCTCAGGAGACTGAAAAGATTTGGCATGGGTCCTCAGATCCTCAAAAGGTTCTACAGCTGCACCATCGAGAGCATCTGACTGGTTGCATCACTGCCTGGTATGGCAACTGCTCGGCTTCTGACCACAAGGCACTACAGAGGGTAGTGCGAACGGCCCAGTACATCGCTGGGGCCAAGCTTCCTGCCATCCAGGACCTCTATACCAGGTGATTTCAGAGGAAGGCACTAAAAATTGTTAATGACTCCAGCCACCCTAGTCATAGACTGTTCTCTCTGCTACCGCACGTAAAGCGGTACCGGAGCACCAAGTCTAGGTCCAAGACGCTTCTAACCCCAAGCCATAAGACTCCTGAACACCTTATCAAATGGCTACCCAGACTATTTGCATTGCCCCCCCCCCCCCCCTCTTTTACACCTCTGCTACTCTTTGTTGTTATCATCTATGCATAGTCACTTTAATAACTCTACCTACATGTACATATTACCTCAATTAACCGGTGCCCCCGCACATTGACTCTGTATCGGTACCCCCCTGTATATACCTGTACGTAGTCTCGCTATTGTTATTTTATTGCTGCTCTTTAATGACTTGTTACTTTTTATTTCTTATTCTTATCCATATTTTTTCAAACTATATTGTTGGTTAAGGGCTCGTAAGTAAGTATTTCACTGTAAGGTCTACACATGTTGTATTTGGCGTATGTGACTAATAAAATTTGATTTGATTTACTAAAGGACACTAATAATAAGAAGAGACTTTCTTGGGCCAAGAAATATGCAATGGACATTAGACCGGTGTAAATCTGTCATTTGGTCTGATGAGTCCAAATTTGAGATTTTCGGTACCAACCGCTGTGTCTTTGTGAGAAGCAGAGTAGGTGAATGGATGATCTCTGCATGTGTGGTTCCCACTGTGAAGCATGGAGGAGGAGGTGTGATGTGTGGGGGTGCTTTGCTGGTGACACAGTCAGTGATTTATTTATAATTCAAAGCACACTTAACCAGCATGGCTACCACAGCATTCTGCAGCAATACGCCATCCCATCTGGTTTGTGCTTAGTGGGACTATCATTTGCTTTTCAACAAGACAATGATCCAACACACCTCAAGGCTGTGTAAGGGCTATTTTACCAAGAAGGAGAGTGATGGAGTGCTGCATCAGATGACCTGCCCTCCACAATCACCTGACCTCAACCCAATTGATATGGTTTGGGATGAGTTGGACCACAGAGTGAAGGAAAAGCAGTCAATAAGTGCTCAGCATATGTGGAAACTCCTTCAAGACTGTTGGAAAAGCATTCCAGGTGAAGCTGGTTGAGAGAATGCAAAGAGCGTGCAAAGCTGTCATCAAGGCAAAGGGTGGCTACTTTGAGATTCTCCAAATGTGAAATATATTTTGATTTGTTTAACAGTTTTTTGGTTACAACATGATTCCATGTGTTATTTCATAGTTTTGATGTCTTCAGTATTATTCCACAATGTAAAAAATGGTACAAATTGAATTGAATGAGTAGGTGTGTCCAAACTTTTGACTGGTATTGTATATTAATCACTTTAGAATTAACATTTGATCAATTTGTAAAAACCATGTTTGTGGATCTAGCATATGTTGACCTTTAGAGTCACCCATTTTATATTTTCTGTAAAGGTCATTGTATTTATGAAACATAAATCTCAGAGCTACATATATTGGCAATGTCCAAAGACTTATCTCAGTTCAATGAAGGGGTAAAATAGGAATATATGAATATACTGTAGATGATTGGAATAATGCCAAACCTTTGTCCCGATATTCAATCATAACCAGTGACATATTTTGATGTTTCAAGAACATTATTCTTGTGACATATGGTTACATCCGGTAGGATTGTGACTATAGGTTACATAATATGACCAAGACCACGGAGTACAGGACACACCAGTGTTCTTGATCACATGACTTTGAAAAAGAGATTGCGAGATCACACATCGTTGTGGAGGATTACAACGATTGGGTGAAGGGTCACTCCCCATGAAACATGTGGCCTAGAAACCAGATAAATGAAATGTGCGCGTGGGTATTTGAATTGTTTGTGAGGATATTTTAAAGGTGTGTAAGGGCAGTCACCAGCCATTTCTCTCTCTTGTTTCACTCCTTTCTACCATTGGTAGTTTCAACAGGAAATGCAGATGTGTTGACACATTGATAACTCCTAATAATTGATTGATAATTTATCATCAAACATATAAAACGTGTAAAACAGGAGGGCGTTCAATAGACCCAACTGTTCAGTGTTGCCTCCAGACACATGGATGTCGCCACAGAGCTGGCAGGCATCTATAGCGCTGAATCTTGCATCCCCTAATCCCATGTCTGTCCGGCTCTGGAGCCTGGTGCATTATGGGATTCTGCTTTAGATGTCGCTGGGCCAGGCCGGCGGCCAAAGCGGTCAAGGCCGATTGGTTTACACCGCAGAGGCGTCCACATCCGAACACAGTCAGCGTCTCTTTACCTCGAACTCCCCCTGTTTGTGAACCGTCATGGTGTCTGGACCTGACGCGGTTAAAGCTGTTGACCACACATTGACCATGCTGACCACTGAATCACTAGGGAGTGCAGACTCTCGCAGAACTGTCAATACTATACAGCTGGCTTACACAGACATGCTGGGGTCAGGTTAGCCCACTTGTCACTCATTAGCAAGGAGCACTTGTGGTTGTCTGCCCTACAGAGCTTGTTAACCCAGTGCTAATCCAAAAGCTAACAGGGATGAGATATTGTTTTCTTTCTGGTGTGGTGGCTGTGTGTTTGACCTAGCGAAAGTAATTTCAACATGGTGATTGCTGTGGGCAATAGGAAGGTGTTGGGAACATCTGACTCACTCATCGTACCCCCAAAAGAGAAGCCTTCCAGAGTTCATATGCCACAACAAATATTAAGTAGCCCCGAAATGGCAGTTTTCCTAAACAAAAGAAACAGCATCTCTATATACATCACCAACAACATGATTATTTTAGAAGTGTGGGATTAGACAAATACATGATGTACTCGCTTAACATTCCCATGACATTGTGTGTACACTCTCATCAGCCAATCATAGTCTTCTCAGTCCCCCATGGATGCAATAAGAGCGCCCATTACAGTTCCCGTGATAAGTAGGAAATAGGACAGATTGAGATGAATGACGTTGGGGGAAACACTGTATCCACACAATGGCAAGCCGATGGGTTCCTGTGTCCCGTGATCATAATCTTCCAGTATAAGAAGGATTTTAGCATCCATTTCAGCCTTACGGATAGAGTCCATAGCGTAAATGGGTCTACAACTCATGCTAAGTGGGGATTTACAGTGTCGAGCTATGAAAGGCTCCTGATGTTTGCAAACTGTCAGAGATCTTTTCATGAGGCAGAGCAGACCATGTTTAGTCTGGTTCTCACACAATGGATCATATAGCCTCATTTGACACCAATAAACCAGATCAAAGGTTCAACTCTTGCCTTAATATACTCTTCTCCAGGCTCAAAAAAGGTATTTTGTTGGGGTTGTATTTCAATTCATCGCTACCAAATGGGTCCAGCGTAAATCTGTCCTTGAGTAAGATTTTAATAAAGACATCAAAACATAGTCTGGAGAACCAGCCCCTGGTGTAGAATGCAAAATGAAGTGTTCTCAAGTGGAGAGCTGACATGCAGAGAGAGCACCGCCAACTGGCTCTGAATACAGAGCATGTTTTTTCACAGAATTACAATGTCTGACATTCAGATTCTGGTCTGGGGTCAGCATATAGAGAGTGTCCACATGTTTAGTCTGGCATTGGTCTGACATACAGCAGGTCTAGATTCAGTATTTAGGGAATGTCAGTATGTGCACGTCTTAGAGTCTATGTGTGTACATGCATTTTGAATTAGTGTGTGTGTTTGCATGTGTCCCCTGCTTCCATGCATGGCTGTGCATCTTCCTCTGCAGTGGTTCTGAATGTGGGGTGACAAACAGACTGTGACACTCTCATCCAGACTGTGAAGCAGTGATAAATGGCAGTGGCTCTGTGACTCTGTAGTATCTAAACGTGCCACATGGAGCTCTGCTATTCATTTAGTATTCTGACAGCAACCATACGTCGCTGATCTACCCTCCTCGATGTCACAGACTGCATGAGTCAGGGGAGAGAGAGAAGGCCCTGAACGCCGGCAATCTATAAAAAAGATATACTTTCCCTCCAAGAGGGAAATTCACAAAGTTATAGCTTTCGCTTGACTCTACTGCCAAGTCAGGATCAAAAGCTTTTCGTTCCCTGCAGGTATAATTTATTGATGTGCATTTGCTTGAATAGAGAGATAAGAGAGATTGAGAGATGAAAGTTGTTCTTTCTTTCAAGACAGGTAGAGGTTTTTAGTGTTATGATGTGTTTGGACTATCAATCCACAGAGAGTTAAACAAGAGGCCATAACTGGTACTGAAACGTTACTGTATAGCTTATTTCTGGAAGGTTTTGTCATTGGAAATGGTATTAGCGATAGCCTACAATCGCAATCAAAACATTCCCTCCATTAGACATGCTTGGTAGTGTTAATATATTCACAGTGCTCTGGACCCAGACATAAGCATGGACCCAGCATATTTTTGTAGTCAGACAGAGGTAATGGCATACCAGTTCACATGCCTATTCTTAAGCCCAGTCTACGTTATATTACTCTAAAGTTGCTGGCTGGTCAGATAATTTTTGCCAGAGACAGGTGAGTTGGTCTTGAATAGGGCATTCGATCTCTCTAGGTAGGCAGGTTGTCTCCCACATTAACAATGTTCCAGCATACACGTGTCCACAGGTACAATTGTCGGTTGGGCCAGGTAAAATGGACATACGGGAAACCCGTCTAGAGCCTTATCCGTATGTGCCCTGGTGTAAACATCCTCACCAGACATAAAATTGGTAGCTAGCTAGTTGGCACTTGTAGAGGATATTTTCAATGAGTGTATTTCGCAAGCGAGTGTTTATTTATTTTTTGATGCGCCAAGACAGCTAAAGTTAGTGTTATAAGCGTTCAACCACTGACTGGCTGTTACTATAATAAGTCTAGCTATCTGCGTCCACATTGTGTTTGTCTCTGTCATGTTTTCAAGGGGATTATTTTTCAACAGCACAATTCCCGCTCTAATTTTTAACACCGCCTACGCAGACTCGTGATTTGTTGGGAGTTGTCTTTCTGAAGAGCACCTTCCCCATGAGTGTTTTTTTTAAATCCCATCTCGAAATGGTCCAGAAAACCCACCATGTTACCCAGACCTAGTACTATTGCCCTAGGTCTGGGATTTCCCAGACTACATGAGATCCTTCTCTTTATATCTGTCAGGGGAGCAGAGAATCACTGCAGCACTGTTTGGATGCCCCCCCCCCCCTCTCTATTTCTCTCTCCATCTCCCACTCTATCTCTCTGGAGGGAATGGCTACAGTGTTGTCTGGGGATTAGGCAGCAGGCTTCCTGATAAGGAAAGAAGACATTGCTGCTTGGATTACGGGAGATGGGGTGCGCAAATCTATGATCTTATTGTTTAGACAGGACACAGAAGGCCAACATGCACTTTATCCCTAATAATTACTGCAGGGTCTGAAAAAAAGGGTTCCAAAAGGGTTCTTCGGCTTCCCCAATAGGAGAACCCTTTTTGGTTCCAGGTAGAACTATTTTTGGTTACATGTAGAACCCTTTTGGTTTCCATGTAGAAAGGGTTCTACATGGAACCCAAAAGAGTTCTTCAAAGGGTTCTCCTATGGGGACAGCCGAAGAACCCTTTTAGATTCTAGATAGCACCTACCATAGCCGCACCCCCTGAAAAGTATTATTTTCTTCACAAAATTTGTGCACTGGGCCTTTAGTAGTTGTGTATTAGCAGACCGATATAGCCGTCTGTAGTAACCCCCGCCCCCAAACATCTTCCCACGGCTATGACTACTACTACTATTATGACTACTAAAAAGAGCTCTATAAATAAATGTGATTGATTGACTACTATTGTAGCCTGGTCCCAGATCTATTTGTGCTGGAAACTGCTATGGTCATTGGCATGTCAAACATGTTGCTATTCACCCAGACAGATCTGGGCCCAGACGACTAATACAGCTGCTGCTACTACTTTAGTGGGTTTAGTTGTATAGTTGTTCTGGAAGACATTCGAAGTCATTTGAAGTGTATTGTTACTATAAGGTTTAGAAAGCAAAGCAGTTACTCCAATACACTATCTATTATGGACTGTTGATGATCCAATGCCAAAGAAACCAGTTAGTTAATGGAGAATTGGTACCACACAGTACCCATTGCAGTTCCACTGTGGAGAGTTAGTCTGTGTCCCAAATAGCACCCTATTCCCTATGTAGTGCACTACTTTTGACTGGGGCCCATAGGTCTCTGGTCAAAAGTAGTGCACTATATAGGGAACTGGGTGCCATTTGGGAGCTACAGTACAAAGTGTACAGGACACTTCAGTGTACATTATGCTATGTTAATAATAAAGCTCATTAATCATAAGATGGAGAGAGATGTGATATGTAGAGTACTCTAGGTGAGGGAGCGCTGCCAGCCAGTCATGTAAGAGCAGAGACAAGGCATCACTGCTGATGAATTAGCCACATGACATTGTGTTGATTCCTTTGTTAACATTCATTATCAGCACTGCTCTTTAATTGAATGCCACTATAAAATCGCACTCTGTAGGATGGTCATACTGTACCAATCCAAAGAGTGGACCACCAACAATGTTGCAAATGTGGCCTCCATTATATTTTCACATGCAAATAGCACTTGACAACCAAAACACCGGAATATAGGTCCTTTAGTTATGATAAGTTCATACAGATCCTATTAGTGTACATCACATGTCCTTAATTGAAATGACTGGAAAGCTTACAGACTGTGTCTTTAAATGTGATTTTCAATACACCCATTTGGAGGGAGAACTGACAGACTATGGATAAGATGCGGGAGCTTGGGGCGTTGTTACGTAATACTGTAGAAGTGAATCAGCCTCTGTCAATCGCATGAGACACAATTACAAAGTCATCCTGATCAAACAATGGATGTCTCGTTAAGAAATGCTCCAAGTCACTTTGGCTTTTCAATACCCCCCTCATGGTAAAAAAGATTTACAAAAGGAGCATTTGTTGCAAGCTGACGTACTACGGTATTTGAATAGTTCATCTTGTGGTTGTTCTTTTATCACTCGTATTATTGAATTATATTACAATCAAAGTGTAGCTACCTGACCTGGGACCGTCTCCTCAAAGCGTCTGAGAGTAGGACTGCTAATTTAGGGTCAGGTCCATGTAATGTTATTCATTACGACATCAAATGTGAAACTGATCCTAGATCAGCACTTCTACTCTGAGTGTCTGTGTTCATTTGTATTGCTATAACCTTCCTGCACATCATAAGGCTTCTGCAGGTTCAGGTTTTACTACTGCAACTACATACGATCCCTGTGTGTGTGAGCTAATATAATTCATAGTGCTATATAACCTTGCATGCATATTATAGCAACCCTACAAGAACATACATCTAACTCTTTTCCCAGGCCCATAGCTGTTTGTTTTCAGTTTTCAACATTCTGGACCATCCCTTGGGTCACAAGGAGAATACCAAAGCAAAATACTAATGTGGTTTTTAATAAAACACACACAGTCTCCCGTTGTGACCTTGGGTATATTGGTTTCCCCCTGTGGACAGTGTAGCCGATCACGTCTTCCTTATCTCCCTGCAACACAAAGCATCATTGACGTTCTATCTAGACGAGCACCGCTGAGCACGTCCCTTGGCCCTATAAGGTTTAGAATCAGTGCAGGCGGTCTATTAAACCCAAGTCCAGGGCTTAGTGCTAGAAGGTCTCTTGTGTCTTGTGTAACTTTGATGTAGAGGCTCTTGGCTTCCTGTATGGATGGATTCTTTGGATCGCAGAAGTTCCAAAAGCTGTGTTGACTTTCATGGTGTGGTCTATGTCAGGGGTGCGACTTTGGTTTTAGAAATAGGGGGAGGCATATAAAAAATATTTGTATCCAATCTGATAAACACTCCAAACAGCCTACCCGAACGTTCAGAGGCGTCCGCATGGTCCTAAACCACACCAAAGCCATTCCAATTATAAAACTGGTAGCATGTCCCCAGGGAAAGTTGCACCCCTGGTATATGGTCTGAATATGGTCTCTAAATATGCTTTGTGTCTGCATCCCACCCATTCAACACAGAAAAGATCATCAAGAAGAAAGTTTAACCTCTTGGAATCTACATGACACTCTCTGTGTTGCCTATGTTTGAAAAGATAGGAACAGGCTACAGATGTGAGAAAGAGTTCTACGCTTCAGGCTCGTCTTTGAGATGGGTTGTCACGGCGGCCCCTGGAGACAGCTCTCAAACACAGGTAGAGCTCTTTAGGGTCCTCATAAAAAATGGATGTGACATAAAAGAGCCTCTCTCCCACATCAAAGCTGTCTTCTCCACTGCCTGACTTAAAGCGCTGTTTTAACTTCGCTTCCCGATGCTCTGTTTTTAGAAAAGGGACGCTCTGTTCTTAGTGCGCCTTTGATTCACGGGGGGGCACAGAGAACGGCATACAGCATTGAGCCATCAACCTCCATGGGATGAATGAAGGGTTCTGCAGCCTTGTTTCCAGGAGCAGTGCTTGGACCTCTTGGCGTAACAAGTCACTTTCACCATAGACTCCCATACAGGTGTGAGATCAGTTTGACTTTGCTGAAAGTAACCCCAGGTCAAAAAAAGGTATACAGGTCTGGGATCAGGTTGAACATGTTAACATAGCCTGTGTTGACTGTGGATGGAGAATGTACACTGACCAGGACAGTGGTGGGTGTGTGTTCTGGTGCTGAGAAGATGAGCTGTGTAAAGGGGCCGCTAATATAACTGACACAATAAGGGCAGACCTGAACCTCAGAGTAGGAGTCCTGATCTAGGATCAGTTATATATTTGAGATCATAATCAATAAGATGATATGGACAGTGGGGACCTTTCTTAAATTTAGGTTTTGTGCACCCCCTTCAAACAGCTGAAAATACAATATTTTTGATTATGGAAAAGATATTTCACAGCGGTTTAGATTGTACAATGATTCTCTATGCTATACTCGCTTGTTTTGTCACATAAACTGAAATTAGGCGAACTATTAGAATTTTAGCTACCACGAAATAGCTGAGCGATTTCAGCAGAGTGCATCTCCTAATCATGGGATTACATATAGGAAAACTGAAAACGATCCAACATGTTTCTGATAGTATTTCAGTTCATCTTGGTTGCATATTTTATGTGGTTGAAAATCAAATACTGTCATCTTTTATGTCATTGAAAGAAATGGCCTTCTTCGGCTATACAACAGGTCCCTAAGCAGGCGCTCATTCTCTCAAGATGCTGAAAGAGAAAGAAAAAACAATTCTCCCCTCCTGTTCCCGAGACAAAAGGAACATTTCGGTCTATCATTTTACCATGAGGAACACAGCAGTTAATATTATAATAAGCTACATGTGAGGCCTACAGTCTGTATCAAGACAGTTACTAATCCAACTATTAGGTTACTTCAATTCTGCCATCCATCCATATAGTGCCATTTGATAAATTCAAAGAGACCACTTACAAAACGCCAAAAAGTGTTATGACTTTCTGTGATTGTCATCCATTAGTTAAGCCTACACAAGTCTTGTAACCTGTATTGATGCGTACACACACTGCTGCGGTCTCGGCCACTCATCTTGGTAACATTTCAGTGATATCGGCCACTCATCTTTGGCAACATTTCAGTGATATCGGCCACTCATCTTGGCAACATTTCAGTGATATCGGCCACTCATCTTGGCAACATTTCAGTGATATCGGCCACTCATCTTGGCAACATTTCAGTGATATCGGCCACTCATCTTGGCAACATTTCAGTGATATCGGCCACTCACCTTGGCAACATTTCAGTGATATCGGCCACTCATCCTGGCAACATTTCAGTGATATCGGCCACTCATCTTGGCAACATTTCAGTGATATCGGCCACTCATCTTGGCAACATTTCAGTGATATCGGCCACTCATCTTGGCAACATTTCAGTGATATCATCGAACTACACTGCATTTTGGAGCATATTCCACCAGTTGGCAAGTCTATTTGCTCATTTTTCATGCGACTCACATCTCGCATGCGGGCAATGATAAATACTGTAAACACCACAGCACAGAAACAATCAGAGCAGAACTGAACAGACTTGCCTTTTGGTTGTGTTACATTGGGTGTGTGTGTTGAATTGTATTACATGGTGTGGTAAAATAGACTTAGGCTGTTTTGAATTCGATTACAGTGTGTTGCTGCTGAGAGGCACGTTCATATGGCTGCCATGTTTTGTCCTTGGCCCCTGCGGGCTCACTCACAGAAGGTAGAGCATCCTGTTGCTCCCTGGACCATCTGCAGGACCACCGTCACTGCTTCAGGGTGAATGAGGATGGGTCCTAATGGACTTATGCGTTCCTGTTTGATGGTGTGTGTGTGAGAGAGAGAGAGCTAGTGAGAGAGAGAGAGAGAGAGCAGTGTGCAATCGACGTACATAAAATGCATACAAAGCATGTCAAGGAGTAATTACACAAAACACAAACAGTCCTAACGGCTGTATCTCTGCTCATATGTAACTACATATATTTCTGAGGCTCATCAAAGAGTCGTCAGGCATAGCTCTGTTTCAGGTTTGTAATTATATGAAAGTTAGCAGTGTGCTGGTGTTCTTTCTATATGGCAGTGTGGTTGCTGTGGCTCACTTAGCAACACAAATAAACCAGAGAGACAGGGTCCTGCTCCCGCTAGCCTCCCTTCCTCTCTCTCGTTCTGCAGAGTCAGCGCTCCTCTCCTCTCCCAACGCTCGTCACGTCTCGCTCTTTCCATTCCTCTGCTGCACTCCGCCCTCCCCAGGCAAATCCGAGCATCCCTCCCTATATCTCTCCACCCCTCTCACTTTCGTAAAGGGGTGAAGACCAGGGGGACGGATGGCTCCTTTCTTCTCCGCGGAGGATGTGTGAGTGCTGGGATATGTGATTTGAGTCCCTCCTCCTTTCCTTCCCTTCCCTTCCCTCCCTCACTCCTCCCCTCCTTCTCTTCATCACCTCCCTCTCCTTCTTTGCTTTTATTCTCCATATAGCTCTGGACCGGCACAATCTTCCAGTTCAGCTGAGATGGAGACCACCCAGAGAGGGCTCAGCATTGCCCACCACGGCCAGGAGGAGAGCGGGATAAAGCGGACTGGCTAGTCAGAGGGGGGTCCTTCACTGGCCCACCCTATACCCTCTCAAGGGCTTTACTCTGGATAGGCAGGACAGATCTTAAGGCTTTGTGCTTTCAGCAAGGAATGACACTTCTGCTTGTTGGACTTCTCCAATGTTTTGGCACCTTTACTTACTGTATCCTAATTATGGAGATTGTGAAAATGTGGTTTTCCCTACTCTGGATTTGAATCTGGATCTAATCGCCATCTGGGGTGCCTGAGTTTTTACAGCCGTAACTCAAACGCATGGACGTCTTTGGTTTCGCGAAGATGGCAAAGCTGTCAGGGTGAGTGTGTGTACTGTACTGGGACAACGGAAACTAAGCGGGCGTGCGGGAGGGGTTGAGGATGGCGGAGGTTGTCTCTGCATAGGAACAAGGAGTGTGTGACCAATGAGCGAGCAGTCTGTTGTGCCTGGGAGCCGAGTGTGGATTGCAACACGAGCAGTGATTCAGGACTCCGGCCACGGCTTTGTGGCTGATCCAAAAAGTTCTGAGAGAGAGAGCTGAGTGACTGTGTTTGGCCAGAGAGTTAGATAAGTTGCAAGAGAGAGTTTGACATAGAGAGAGTAAGATAAAGACTAAGGGGAAGGGAAGGTGTGTGAACTAGAGAAGAGTCATAATTTCTGTGAGTGAGAAAGGACAGAAAGCAGACATGGAGATGATGTACCAGAGAGCTACAGAGGGAGGAGGAAAGGAAGAACAGAGTAACATTAAGATAAAGCAAGGTAAGTAAAGTGACCAGAAGCAGAAAGAGGAGAGGGCCCAACAGGGAATGTGAAAATGATAGTGAGGGGTGGTGAGATACGGAGGAGGGAGAGAGAGAGAGAGACAGAGAGAGAAGAAACTCACTATCAATGAGAATTGAATTGAAACAGAGGAGGTTCCATAAGTAGAATGTTGTTGTAATGATGAATAGCTCAGAACACAATTCTTCCTGATCTCTGTGACTTTACACTCCAGTCACCCTGCTTCTAGTCCACACACACACACACACACACACACACACACACACACAGTGCCTGTAGCACAATCACACACGCACACACATGCAAACAGAGCATGTAGCACACACAAACACTGTAACACAATCACACACACAGACGTTGGGATGATCTCTCCCCTTGAGTGGGGTCGCAACACTAAACCCGCTAAACATGGCTCAAAAGAAATCTTTTAAACCTCAGCACACAGAGAGAGGTCTACAGCTGGAATGAATCATTCTCTCTCTTGTAAAGTAGTGGGAGTGTGCGGCGTAGCTCGGCTCCTAAAGTTTGTAGAGGCCCGGGATCTTCTGGGTTCCTTCGAGGGATTACTTTAAGAGAGATTAGGCAGCTCATTGGAACTAGTTGGGGCTGTTATTGGCTGGAAAAGTTTAAAACGGGGGTCATCGATGCTTATTGATGTCTCTGTATTGTTTCCAGGGGCACCACTTTCACTGGGGACGGGGGGCACATTCTGAAATTGCATTTTTGTTCCCCCCCAGTTTTATCATTGAAATGTGATTTTAAAAAAGCGATGCAACGGTGTGCTTTAGGACCATGAGGATGGCTCTGAGCAGTCGGGTAGAGACTGTTTGGAGTGTTTATCTGACTGGGGGGGATATATATACACTACCAGTCAAAGTTTTGGACACACTTACTCATTCCAGGGTTTATCTTTATTTGTACTATTTTCTACATTGTAGAATAATAGTGAAGACATCAAAACTATGAAATAACACATCATGTAGTAACTCAAAAAGTGTTAAATCAAAATATATTTCACATTTGAGATTCTTCAAAGTAGCCACCCTTTGCCTTGATGACAGCTTTGCATACTCTTGGCATTCTCTCAACCAGCTTCAACTGGAATGCTTTTCCAACAGTCAAATCAAATCAAATGTATTTATATAGCCCTTCGTACATCAGCTGATATCTCAAAGTGCTGTACAGAAACCCAGCCTAAAACCCCAAACAGCAAGCAATGCAGGTGTAGAAGCACGGTGGCTAGGAAAAACTCCCTAGAATGGCCAAAACCTAGGAAGAAACCTAGAGAGGAACCAGGCTATGTGGGGTGGCCAGTCCTCTTCTGGCTGTGCCGGGTGGAGATTATAACAGAACATGGCCAAGATGTTCAAATGTTCATAAATGACCAGCATGGTCAAATAATAATAATGACAGGCAGAACAGTTGAAACTGGCGCTCCCCCCAACCCAAGGGGGGGCGCCAACCCAGACAGAAAGATCACATCAGTGACTCAACCCACTCAAGTGACGCACCCCTCCTAGGGACGATATGAAAGAGCCCCAGTAAGCCAGTGACTCAGCCCCTGTAATAGGGTTAGAGGCAGAGAATCCCAGTGGAAAGAGGGGAACCAGCCAGGCAGAGACAGCAAGGGCGGTTCGTTGCTCCAGAGCCTTTCCGTTCACCTTCACCTTCACACTCCTGGGCCAGACTATACTCAATCATAGGACCCACTGAAGAGATGAGTCACGAGACGGTAAAGACAAAGGTTGAGACCGAGTTTGCGTCTCTCACATGGGTAGGCAGAATTGAGCTCTATATGAGAAAGCCCGGCCTCCAGCTGTTTGCTTAGAAATTCTAGGGACAATTAGGAGGCCTGCGTCTTGTGACCGTAGCGTACGTGTAGGTATGTATGGCAGGACCAAATCAGAGAGATAGGTAGGAGCAAGCCCATGTAATGCTTTGTAGGTTATCAGTAAAACCTTGAAATCAGCCCTTGCCTTGACAGTCTTGAAGGAGTTCCAACAAATGATGAGCCCTTTTTGGCTGCTTTTCCTTAACTCTGTGGTCCAACTCATCCCAAACCATATCAATTGGGTTGAGGTCGGGGATTGTGGAGGCCAAGTAATCTGATGCAGTACCATCACTCTCCTTTTTGGTCAAATAACCCTTACACAGCCTGGGGGTGTGTTGGGTCATTGTCCTGTTAAAAAACAAATGATAGTCCCACTAAGTGCAAACCAGATGGTATGGCGTATCGCTGCAGAATGCTGTGGCAGCCATGCTGGTTAAGTGTACCTTGAATTCTAAGGTCAGGTTTTGCTGGTTAATAATTTCAAGTTTTACCGCCACAGTCGACCGTTGAATTATTCTATGAATCTGCTGTTTCTCAGAGCAAGGTGCAAGCAGCGTCACACATATGTTTGAATATAGAAGAGGCAGCCAGCTGGGAGAAACCAATCGGTCAGCACAGGCAGACCAGCCTGGACGGGCTCTCCATGCAACCCTTAAAGTTGCCACGATTTTCTTGATTTGAGTCGCAATAATCCTCCCAAGGGATTTTGACGGGTGATCACCACGGCACACATGACCCCCGCTTCATTCAACAGGATGAAATCGCTGCAGCATGTCTCCCTCTGTCCGTGTGTCTTTCAGTCAGTCAGGTCAGAGGAAAGCGAGAGAGAGAAAGGAAGGACAAACAAGAATAGAGGAACAAATAAATACACAACAGGGATCCACAATGCGTTGTATTATGAAAGAAAAGATTGAGGGATATTAAGTGGAGGTTGTTACCCGTGGAGCTCTGAGTCGGGACACTGTAAAGACACCCACATGTTGTGTGGGTAGTTAGTGTTGATTGAGTCTACGTAAGGGATAATCAATGAGGGGTGTGAGTTATATGAGTTCTATGGAAAATAATGAACGACGTCAAAGGTTTTTGTAACTAAACCAAGATAGACCACAGCTTGTCGTTTCCAATGTGAACAAATTAATCATAGTGGGCCGAGCCTAGCACGCGCTAGCGATATGCTAATGACACGTTCTAGTATACATCTGCATGTTTCCGTTAGGGAACGCCTATTCTGTGAAGTGTGTGTGTGCAATAACGCAATTTGCCTTTCCACTCATTCTAAACAGTGCATTTTTTTGTTTTACTTTTGCAAAGGGTAAAGTTGACTCTGTTCATAATAACAAATTCTAGTTTTGGGAACAGAAAAATGTATTTAGATCAAATGTTTAATTGATGCGAACATTTACAGAATGTCTGCCAATATCCATCTCGTTCCATCTTCTCCCACTCCCCGCCAGTGGGCTTCCTCTCACTACCATGCTTGGTAGTGGGTGGAAACCACACCCGGATGCTTCCCATTTATAGATCCAGGGAAATATCTTTCTCTTTGTTCTATCTGTGACAATGTGGAAGGTGTGTCCTTCCATGGAGTTGCATTATTATATTATTCTTCCAGAGAACACAGAGCTCTGAGTTGATTATCCATTTTATATCATTGCTATAATTGAACACAATTGTCACTAGAAACATGTTAATTTTCAGGTAGAAATGTGTTCAACATCCACTAAAGTAGCTAGCAAGTTAACTTGATAGCTATAGTTGCCGTGGTTTAGCTAACCAAACCATCAGTCCTAGCTTCCTATTATGAAAATCAAATTCAACAGTACCAATAAAGTTTTCAATTCGATTTTGCTTTAAAAAGCAGCTCAAAGCCAATATGTAACAATGAACTATAGCCACTG
This sequence comes from Oncorhynchus kisutch, assembly GCF_002021735.2. Lineage (NCBI taxonomy): Eukaryota > Metazoa > Chordata > Actinopteri > Salmoniformes > Salmonidae > Oncorhynchus > Oncorhynchus kisutch. The sequence continues at coordinate 43,953,849 of NC_034189.2, forward strand.
AATGCTACCTTGTGTTATTAGGAAATTAGAAAACGGGTGGGTCTAAATCTGAATGCTGATTGGTTAAAACCGCATTCAAGCCGGCGTCTATTCCACAAGTTACCACTGGCTAAATCTATGATGTTAAAATGCCCAGCCAAGCAATTTATAAACTGGATTTCCACTATAAAAAACATCTACACATTATCTCACATTTCTTTTAGACTAATATTTAGTTTTAAACAGCGGAGATTTGTATAAACCTTGCTGTCTGTCTCTCCGACATTTGCAACATTGTTTCAATATTCAAATTCGATCTCCAGCTGTCCCATAGTAATAAACGTGTTGGGAGTCGGGACAAGACAGACAGGCAGGCAACGTTTCTCAGCCAGTCGACATCATGAATCAGCTGGCATCGCTTTTATGGATTTATACAAAGAAATGTTAATTGAAAAAAGGTCAAGTGCAGCTAGTTTGCAGTCTTTCCAGTGTCAGTTTGAAGTGATTGTGTTAGTTGTGTTGTTGGCTAGCTCCTCTGTACAATAGTGTCCCTACGAGAGAGCACATTTTCTATGCCAGGCGAAATCGCGCCTCATTAGCTCATTGTTATGGATGTATCCAAATAAATGTCAATACAAAACTGCTTAAACAAATGCTAATGCAGCTACTATTGTTATTCTGGCTGCACTGTTGATGTAATTCACTAGCTAGCAAGCAAGGGATAAGAAAGTTGCCAGCCAGTATGTCCATAGATACAGAACAAAAAGACTGAACGACTGGGTCGTGTCTCTGGCAACCGAACCGATAGAACGAACAACCATCCGGCTTGGGTAGCAACCCTAGATTTGTATCGGGACTATATCTTGTCGAAAGATGAAATAGTATGAATAAATTAATAAAAATAATGTTTTCAATTTAAATATGTCAATCAATATTTGAATATGGTGGTAACCCATTGTATAAAAGTGATAATGCCCTTGAAGATTGTTTGGAGGACATATTGGCACTGTTTACTGGCCCTCGACGGCTTCTCAGGCATTATCATTTAAATAATGCACGCTCTAGAAAGCCTATTCAAGCCAATGAGAAATGTTATTATCTGTTCAATTGTTGTTGTTTTTTTGCCTTTGCCAACCAAAAAAACAAGAAGGAAACTCATCATCAAGCTTTGATTATTTGAATCAGCTGTGTAGTGCTAGGGCAAAAACCAAAACGTGTACCGAAACCCTGGTGTAAGTTATATGTTTGTAAGAAGATACTTGCAATAGAAAATGGCTACTGGGCTTTTGGGGGTTTTCGCAACATGTTGAAATTAAGGTATTGTAATTATCTGTTCAATTGTTGTTGTTTTTTCCTTTGCCAAGCAACAAGAAGGAAATGTTTGAATCTCCCACCCACCTTCCGGTGATGTAGAGCAACAAATAGTTAGCAGCCTTCTCTGACAAATCATGATCTCGTGGGGGTGGAGCTCCCACGCATTGATTGAAACTAGAAAGTAATCTTCAGCCAGGAAATGAAGTCCACTGTATGGAACCAATCAGTTTGCTTGTTTTGTTTTTTAACGGAAGCAACATTAGTCACGGCAGAAGCCACCAAGTCTTAAACCTCTTGTCAGATGTGGTGTCGAAGAGACAAATACAGCAGAGGAAGAGACTGCTTTTGGAAAACAATAGCCTGTATAGACAGAGGATTAATCATTACAGTAGCATTTCTAACTTCTGGTTACACTGAAGAGACCAAGCACATCCTTTCGTCTCATCTCCCCTCCTCTCCTCCATTTATCACCAGCTTCCCCCAGATCAATTATGGAAATAAAGAAAAGCAAACAACCTTTTTTTTTTTGCTTTCAATTTCATTTCTAGCTCACGCTGCTCTGGCAGGAAAATAAATGAGCTTTCGGGGAGAGTGCGCTGGCTAACAACTTACATGGTGATTCGCACCAAGCGAATGAACGGAACAGAACTGAACTTTGGGTCCCAAGTCCTCTGGTTACTTTTAGATGTTTGTCCATTTTGGTTTTTTTTTAGGCCTTGTTTTGACAGCAGTTTGTGTCAAAGTAATTGTCCGATTTCTGGCTAAACCTAACATGCTCTTCGGGTAGTGCCTTTTAACAGATGCTATTTCCAGCTGCTCTCTGTTTTACTTTCCATGCATTTGTGCAGTGGAGTGTGGAGGGGAGAATGCAGTGTTTATGTTCCTGGGCACTGATCAACTTAGAGTTCTCCTGTTTGGAAAATGTAGAGTGTTTTTAATGTTGACCGTCACATTTCAATTGGGTGTTTTCCAATTAAGTGGGTGCTATCATTTTCTGTTAGATTACAACCACAGCCTTCAGTTCTGAGGATATTCAGATAGTGGCTTTAAAAATATACTTCTTGTTTTAGAGTACATAGAAAATGCCTCTCTGAGTGGTGGGCTAAAGTAAGATTTATAAATAAGCCTCTATGTTTGAAGAGAGACAGAATCATCTTTAAGGGACATATTGGCACTCTGTGCTCAATCAACCTGGCCTCAGGGCAATTTGTAAGATTTAGTACGTACATTTCTTTCATCCATTGAGTATGATACTGTATATTACATTCAGTTACTCTATGAATGAAATAGTGGTCGTACAATAGGATACGAATTCGAGAAATTATAGTATCATACGTCTTACCCGGTCGTACAATATCATAGGAATTTGATTATGTAACGTATTATACATTTAGGGACATATGCTATGATACCTCTTTCTTTGAGACCAGGCTGCTTGTTGCGCTGTAACAACAAAGGACAATTCAGAGGAGAATTTACATTGCTGGTAAGGAGAACTAACAACAAAAGTTAGGAGAATGTACGTAGCAGATTAGGTGATTTAGGTTAAGGTTTGGGGAAGGGTTAGCAAAAATTGTACAGTTCCCCTCTAACAAGCAACCTTTGGTTTGCTAGACGATTCCTGTAATCCCATGAGCAGGCCTTAGAGGACTGGCCCGAACTTCCGTATCTCTCTCCCGTCCAAATAAAATATTGCAATATTGATCATTTATTTGACCGAGACGCAGAACGACAGAAAGACTCATCAATCTCAGTTAAAGCATCCGAGAGAGCGTAACAGAGCCGCTCTGTCTCAGTATGTGTTGACCATGAATCCGATGCTTTCTGGACCAAAATAGTATGACATGTCATACTATTTCTGTCCAGACAGCATCAGATATATGGGCTACATACACTGCTCCAAAAAATAAAGGGAACACTAATATAACACATCCTAGATCTGAATGAATGAAATATTCTTATTAAATACTTTTTTCTTTACATAGTTGAATGTGCTGACAACAAAATCACACAAAAATGATCAATGGAAATCAAATTTATCAACCCATGGAGGTCTGGATTTGGAGTCACACTCAAAAATAAAGTGGAAAACCACACTACAGGCTGATCCAACTTTGATGTAATGTCCTTAAAACAAGTCAAAATGAGGCTCAGTAGTGTGTGTGGCCTCCACGTGCCTGTATGACCTCCCTAAAATGCCTGGGCATGCTCCTGATGAGGTGGCGGATGGTCTCCTGAGGGATCTCCTCTCAGACCTGGACTAAAGCATCCGCCAAGTCCTGGACAGTCTGTGGTGCAATGTGGCGTTGGTGGATGGAGCGAGACATGATGTCCCAGATGTGCTCAATTGGATTCAGGTCTGGGGAACGGGCGGGCCAGTCCATAGCATCAATGCCTTCCTCTTGCAGGAACTGCTGACACACTCCAGCCACATGAGGTCTAGCATTGTCTTGCATTAGGAGGAACCCAGGGCCAACCGCACCAGCATATGGCCTCACAAGGGGTCTGAGGATCTCATCTCGGTACCTAATGGCAGTCAGGCTACCTCTGGCGAGCACATGGAGGGCTGTGCGGCCCCCCAAAGAAATGCCACCTCACACCATGACTGACCCACCGCCAAACCGGTCATGCTGGAGGATGTTGCAGGCAGCAGAACGTTCTCCACTGCGTCTTCAGACTGTCACGTCTGTCACATGTGCTCAGTGTGAACCTGCTTTCATCTGTGAAGAGCACAGGGCGCCAGTGGCGAATTTGCCAATCTTGGTGTTCTCTGACAAATGCCAAACGTCCTGCACAGTGTTGGGCTGTAAGCACAACTCCCACCTGTGGACGTCGGGCCCTCGTACCACCCTCATGGAGTCTGTTTCTGACCGTTTGAGGAGACACATGCTGGAGGTCATTTTGCAGGGCTCTGGCAGTGCTCCTCCTTGCACAAAGGCAGAGGTAGCGGTCCTGCTGCTGGGTTGTTGCCCTCCTACGGCCTCCTCCACGGCTCCTGATGTACTGGCCTGTCTCCTGGTAGCGCCTCCATGCTCTGGACACTACGCTGACAGACACAGCAAACCTTCTTGCCACAGCTCGCATTGATGTGCCATCCTGGATGAGCTGCACTACCTGAGCCACTTGTGTGGGTTGTAGACTCCGTCTCATGCTACCACTAGAGTGAAAGCACCGCCAGCATTCAAAAGTGACCAAAACATCCGCCAGGAAGCATAGGAACTGAGAAGTGGTCTGTGGTTATCACCTGCAGAACCACTCCTTTATTGGGGGTGTCTTGCTAATTGCCTATAATTTCTACCTGTTGTCTATTCAATTTGCACAACAGCATGTGAAATGTATTGTCAATCAGTGTTGCTTCCTAAGTGGACAGTTTGATTTCACAGAAGTGTGATTGACTTGGAGTTACATTGTGTTGTTTAAGTGTTCCCGTTATTTTTTTGAGCAGTGTATTTACAGTGGGGCAAAAAAGTATTTAGTCAGCCACCAATTGTGCAAGTTCTCCCACTTAAAAAGATGAGAGAGGCCTGTAATTTTCATCATAGGTACACTTCAACTATGACAGACAAAATGAGAGAAAAAAAAAATCCAGAAAATCACATTGTAGGATTTTTTATGAATTTATTTGCAAATTATGGTGGAAAATAAGTATTTGGTCAATAACAAAAGTTTATCTCAATACTTTGTTATATACCCTTTGTTGGCAATGCTCTCATTTCTTTAGCTTCCAATTGATCACAGTGTATCAATGTGTCCATATGGCAGAGGCTAGTGTTCTCAGAGTTTAATTTTAACTTTTAGATTTATATCATTTTACTTCAGATTTTGATGATTAACCACGTGACAATGATTTTTAGAACCTAAAACGTTATTAATGAAAATAAACTGTTTCACGAAAATGTGCACATAAAAAAGTTCATAACTCTCATTCAGATCGGTAGAAATTCTAGGTTAAATTGTGAGCTTTCCCAAACTTCTAACTCAGGAGCTGCCTACGGTCTTTATTATAACACCCATTTAAAAAAATGTGTGAATGCGCAAGCACGTGCACACATGGCAGTTTCGGTGAAAAATTACTGGCCCTCATATTGAAAACAAAAGCCCGTTCAACTGATTCGTTCTGGCTTCGGGTCTGCGCGGACCAACCCCCCTACTTTTCTTTCTGTCATTTATCTTGTTTCTGTAACCATACTTTTCTTAATGTAATGTAACATATCATACTTAATGGAGGTACACACATTTACGTACTAACACACACACACACATATCCCCTGTCTCTTTGCTGAATAACAGTAGTGGAACAAGTACTCAATTGTCATACTTAATACGAAATGACTCAAGTAAAAGTGAAAGTCACGCAGTAATATACTAAAGTCAAGTCTAAAAGTGTCTGTTTTTAAATGTGCTAAGTTCAGTGACGGGAAAACTCACTTATCATGTTTTTTAACTCGGCAAAAAAAGAAACGTCCCATTTTCAGGACTCTGTTTTTCAAAGATAATTCATTAAAATCCCAAAACTTCACAGAACTTCATTGTAAAGGGTTTAAACACTATTTCCCATGCTTTTTCAATGAACCATAAAAAAATAGTGAACATGCACCTGTGGAACGGTCATTAAGACACTAACAGCTGACAGATGGTAGGCAATTAAGGTCACAGTTATGAAAACTTGGGACACTAAAGAGGTCTTTCTACTGACTGAAAAACACCAAAAGAAAGATGCCCAAGGTCCCTGCTCATCTGCGTGAACATGCCTTAGGCATGCTTCAAAGAGGGATGAGGACTACAGATGTGGCCAGGGCAATAAATTGCAATGTCCGTACTGAGACGCCTAAGACAGCGCTACAGGGAGACAGGACGGACAGCTGATCGTCCTCGCAGTGGCAGACCATGTGTATCAACACCTGCACAGGATCGGTACATCCAAACATCACACCTGCGGGACAGGTACAGGATGGCAACAGCAACTGCCCGAGTTACACCAGGAATGCATAATCCCTCCATCAGTGCTCAGACTGTCTGCAATAGGCTGAGAGAGGCTGGACTGAGGGCTTGTAGACTTGTTGTAAGGCAGGTCCTCACCAGACATCACCGGCAACAACATTGCCTATGGGCACAAACCCACCGTCGCTAGACTAGACAGGACTGGCAAAAAGTAAGACAGCTGCGTGGTCCCATGGTGTTTATACTTGCGTACTATTGTTTGTACAGATGAACGTGGTACGTTCATGCATTTGGAAATTGCTCCCAAGGATGAACCAGACTTGTGGTCTACAAAAGATTTGAGGTCTTGGCTGATTTATTTTTGTTTTCCCATGATGTCAAGCAAAGAGGTATTGCGTTTGAAGGTAGGCCTTGAAATATATCCACAGGTACACCTATTGACTCAAATGTCAATTAGCCTATCAGAAGCTTCTAAAGCCATGACATAATTTTCTGGAATTTTCCAAGCTGTGTAAAGGCACAATCAATTTAGTGTATGTAAACTTCTGACCCACTGGAATTGAGATAGTGAAATAATCTGTCTGTAAACAATTGATTCCTACAGAGGAACAATGTGACAATTTTTCAATAAAACTATTTTGTGTTCCACAGGTGTCTCATGGTTGACAAATAATTCACCATACCCATAACTTCCAACAATTATAATTTCAAAAATACTTTCATTGCAGTTAATTTTTAGAATGTAGAACAGTTTCTCCAGTGATGTGTTTGTGGAAGAACAGCATGTGACATTTTGCATGACTGTAGTAAGATGTCCTTTAACACCTGTTTTAAGTACTTTCAAGTACAGATGCCCTTCATGTAAATAACTTAAATGCAGTATGTTATTAATTCATTTGTATGGAGGTTCAGTTAAAAAGGTGGTCTATCAACTTTAGCACTGAATACTTCTCTTAAATGTAGTCATGAAATCTTAGTCTCATTTAAAATGAAGCCCTCAATGTGAACATACCATAGAACTACAAAAATACAATTCAATCATAACAAGCACAACTTTTACATATCAATATGGATCAATGTGATGTGCCAATATGCATGTCCATTATGCAGGTCCCTAAGGTCAATATTACAAAACCATTCTTTTTGCGTTTAACACTATGATCAGCAATTACGTTTTGAATTGCGTTAAACCCATGCTAAAGGCAAGAAATGTCCTGTACTGAGGTGACAGCAGTAAATAAGTATTAACTGCTTAGAGTTAATGCTAAATGTGGTGACAGAGAGACGTACTGTATATTGTAATGAATAAAGGGAATCAAGATCAAATGAATACTCACATACTATATGTGATGACTTATTTGTTTTAAATTCATTCAGACTAAGGTTCAAATGATCACACAAAATAATTCAACAGAACACATTGTCTACACTAGGAACAACATCTTAAAATTAAATAAATTCAATATATTGCGCTGGTTCAAATCATACACAAATTGATTCACATAGAAAACACCTACAATACATTTAACTTCTGACAATAGGGGTGATATGTCTTCTGAAATGTATTCAGATTCAACATACTATACAGGTCCAGGGGATCATAAACTCACAGAAAAAAAACAGTTAATTATGTAGCTTGGTTTAAACAAATGATTCACTCTGTAGTGATTTATAAAAAGAGCTTGCAGCAGCTGGCAAGTAGTTGAGCAGGTCATCAGATCTTGGTACTTTTGATGGGCAGAGGACTCTCATATGCTCTAGGGTAGTGGCTTGCAAAATGAGGTTAGGGGTGTACATCACCCCCTGTAGATCCACAGAAATGACATGGCAGTCGGCATTGGCTTTAGCCCACTCATTCACTTTGAAGCCGTGTGTAGGCCTTTTCGATGGTGCAACTCACTTTCAACGGCAATCTTCATTTTTTCCCCTTCAGATGTTGCTGCTGACATCTTAGTGAAGGCGTCACATTTACCGCAGGTGTCACTCCTGGGTTGGCTGAAATTGAGACTGCTGTTTGAAAATGTCCTTAAAGACATAGAATTTTGCAGATGTGGTATTCTTCTTTGTAGAGTCGGTACAGTCGCAACAAATTCAGATCAGGGCTGAGGTATTCTGTGTACATCCGCCTTCCTCCGAGAGTAGTGGTTCTGGGTTCTTGGGAGAGATCGAATGTGCTCCTTGATGCCCTCTTTTCACTGTAGCATGTATCCGATGTGGCCTGTAAGGAGACAACAAGATGTTGGTAGACTACTATTCTCTCAATGGTCTAGGGACCTGCCTTAGAGTGCAACTGTCGCTATAACCGGGGGACCTGTAGTAGCCTGATCTGGAGACCCTGCATCCTCACCTGCCTCAGCTTGAAATCCTAACTTTTCCTGAACAACCTGACCAAAACAATTACATTTCAATTAGCAGGTTCTTAAATGAGTACAGAGAATACTATGTTTGTAATTGATATTCATAGAGACATTAATTCATAAGATGGCTGTTGGTTAGCTGGAACACAGACATGAAAGTGACCTTGCACACATTCAATCTCTGGCCTGCTTTGCTGTACATGGTATTTGAAGGTTTGTTTCCGTCGTTTGTATCCTCAGGTTTACGTCTCCGTTTCACCTTATGCTACAATAAAAATTGACAAGGATAAATTCAGAATTTAATATACTGTAGCATATTCAGGGTATTGCTTGATCAGGACCTCCATCTTTCACACACTCCCAACCTATACACAGAATGAGTTTGTATTGCACCATTGTGTAACACTGCACTTTTAGAGTTAACGTTAATGTACGTATCATTACTGTCAAAGTTAAACTATGCAAGTGTTCAATATAGCCATTATAATAATAGGCGTTTTGTCTTATTTCTAACCTGTTTTAAGCCGGAGAACCAACGCTTGTTGTTTCTCGTATGGGACAGTGTAGAAACTGTTGAAAAGATGCAGCCTGTGCTCATCAGTCAACTTTCCACTCCTTTCCGCACGTCGTGGAACACGCTCTTCCCTGCAGGATACAGTGTAACGTTACATATAACTAGCTAGCTACTGTAGCCATGTCGAATCATCCGGTAGATGGAGAAAAAGTAGCTAGCTATGTTACTTCTATAAATCTACCAATAACATTTGTAACGGTAATGTATAAAATAGCAGCCAACGAACATTAGCTCATTGTCACGTTCGTTTTATGGAGGAGACCAAGGTGCAGCGTTGTAAGGGTACATACTTCTTTATTTAACGAATGAACCGTGACGGAAATAAGAGTAGTGCAGACAGGCAACTAAACATAGAATAAGAACCCACAAATACCCTAGAGAAAATGGCTACCTAAATATGGTCCCCAATCAGAGACAACGATAGACAGCTGAATCTGATTGGGAACCAATTCAGGCCACCATAGACCTACATATACTTAGACTACAAAACCCTGTAGATATACAAAACACCCTAGACAATACAAAAATGAACATACACACCATAGTCACACCCTGACCTGACCAAAATAATAAAGAAAACAAAGATAACTAAGGTCAGGTCGTGACAGTCATGCACAATGTAGATGTCCTAACCGACTTGCCAAAACTATAGTTTGTTAGCAAGAAACTTGTAGAGTGGTTGAAATGACTCCAACCTAAGTGTATTTAAACTTCCGACTTCAACTGTATTTGTCATGTATTTAGTGATGCTTGTTCTGTGGGGTTTGTGCTCCAGTGTTTTGCTAATGCAGATGTTGCATTCATCTGTGTTTAACACTGGCGAACGTGATGCACCCCAACCACACCACAAAATCTGTGTGTATGTTCTCAAGCTGCTACCATCAGCTGGGGCTTTGTCAACCAGAATCTGCACAGATCTCTTAATGATCGCTTAACGAGACTTGTGTTTCCTAATTGTTTAAGAAAGTCTAAGAACCCAATCTGGCAACCCGGAGCATTTATTAAAATGGGTGAATCTCAAAACAAGCTTTTATGAGCCATTTAGAAGATCTAGGTCTACAGCACATGACTACAATATAAGCGCTCCATTTTCCATATGTGTGGCATATGTTTCATCAGTTTTCATACTGAAATGAATCATAATATACTAAGTGCCAGCCTGGCTATCATGCCCAACTCCCTGTCACTCATTGGCATGCCAAACATGTTTGCACAAACAGGTCTGGGACCAGGTCTAGGCTAGAATCATACTGTCTGGAATGTGTTCTATTTAATCCCAACATCAGTTTGGGCAGAAAAGAGAACATTTACAAAAACATCTTGTTCTGCAATTTATAATATATCAATTAAGTAAACAATGTAATCTATACAAATCATGTCCACATTGTACTACTAACATTGTACAACACTTCCTTTGGCTGTCTCTCCTTCCAGTTCTCCGCTGCCAATGACTGGAACGAATTGCAAAAATCACTGAAGCTGGAGTCTTATATCTCCCTCTCTAACTTTAAGCATCAGCTGTAGCTTACCGATCACTGTACCTGCACACAGCCAATCTGTAAATAGCCCACCCAACTACCTCAT